>NC_134830.1:11045834-11135395 GCF_004210375.1 Tachypleus tridentatus | reverse complement strand
CATCTATGGTTCTTCTCTGGCGAATTCTGTGTGAAACAATAAAACAGAAAAGAACTGCTCATAACTCTTAATGAAATTAATTATCAGTTCATGATCTAGCCACTAGAGACAAAAATATTGAAATTGCGTAAAAATTAACCAAAACTTTTATAATAATTTTTACTTTATTATCATGGAATAAACTAAACAAAATGTCAGTTTTGCTAAAATCGTAATCTTGACATTTTACCACAGAAGTAATAAAAATATAATTCATAAATTATGCAAACCAGTATGTAAATCTGAAGGTCAATCGAAAGCCATTTCCGTGTACATAAATCGAGTACAGAGTGTACTTGTTTTGGTTTTTTTTTTGTGTTTGAAGGTACAATGTATATGCGTTAACCGTCCCTAATATTGAAGTAATAAACTAGAGGGACGACAGATGGCGAAAATCACAAACCGCTATCTCTTGGATTACTCTTTTCAGACCGAACAGTGTGATTTGACTGCCACTCTTATAACACGCCCACGATCAAGGCCGCACAGTTTATATTTAAGTTCCTGATTCAAAAGATCTCGATTCTACAGTCCGACACTGTATCCCTGGGCCGACTGGACTTCAATATAAAGAAATTAATAAATTATCCGATAGGGGCGCTAAAAGCGTAAAGTCGATAAAATAAGTACTGAGTGACATGTCAGATTCTTCTCAACGTAAAGCCAGCTCCACCTTCGACTTTCTCTTATTATTTCGTTAAGTTTATATATTATAATTAAAACAACATCTAGTAATCTTAGTTGGTTCTTTCACCAAATCTGTTTTTTTTTTTTTCAGAAATGTTATATATCACATACTCTACAAATTGTTTGTTTGTTTTGGAATCTCGCACAAAGCTACTCGAGGGCTAACTGTGCTAGCCGTCCCTAATGTAGCAGTGTAAGACTAGAGGGAAGGCGGCTAGTCATCACCACCCACCGCCAACTCTTGGGCTACTCTTTTATCAACGAATAGTGGGAATGGCCGTCACTTTGTAACGCCCCACGGCTGAAAGGGCGAGCATGTTTGGCGCGACCTGGATGCGAACCCCGACCCTCAGATTAGGAGTGCACGCTTTAACGCGCTTGGCCATGCCGGCCTACTCTACAAACGTTAGAATACTTACTTAAAATGTTTCTTAATAATAAACTTTAACAATGGCTATCTGTGCTGTGCCCACCACGTGGATCGAAATCCGATTTGTAGCGTTCAGAATGATCGCTAAAACTGTTGGGAGAAGTAAAACAAAATAGGACAAAAGTGGAAACTGCTTTCGATTTTTATCTGAAAAATAATACGCTAACTAATACTTCTGACTTAAGACATAAACTAAGAAGAAAATAATAAATAAATTGTTTTCAGTCAAACGGGAGAAAAGAAGTTTGCAGTTAGAAGCAAATTGGTTCTTTGAACTACATCCCAATCGCACTGAAAATCATATTATAAATAAAATGAATTTTAAATATTTTAATATGAATTATTTTGAAAAGTGACTGAAACGGTTCACGTGAGTTTCTGAACAATGTCTTTATTCACTTGTCATAAGAGGTATCAAAACTGTAAACTGATTTATCGACAAAGTTCAGTGATAGAAACACAGAATAATATACATCTTATAAATACGCAATGCATCAGCTGTCATTAGCACGCGTTCCAAGCGTGCAAAGAATTGATATGTATTGATTCACCCCTCCAAGATTCAAGTAGCACGTGTAAAATGATCTGTATTGAATCCCCCCTCCAAGGTCTTCAGGTAACACGTGTAAAATGATGTGTATTGATTCCCTCCAAGGTATTCAGGTAGCACGTGTAAAAGATGTGTATTGATTCCCTCCAAGATATTCAGGTAGCACGTGTAAAATGATGTGTATTGAATCCTCCAAGGTATTCAGGTAGCACGTGTAAAATGATGTGTATTGATTCCCCCCTCCAAGGTCTTCAGGTAACACGTGTAAAATGATATGTATTGAATCTTCCTCCAAGATATTCAGGTAACACGTGTAAAATGATGTGTATTGAATCCCTTTCCAAGGTATTCAGGTGGAACGTGTAAATGATGTATATTGAATCCCCTTCAAGGTATTCAGGTGACACGTAAAATGATGTGTATTGAATCCCCTCCAAAATATTCAGGTAGCACGTGTAAAATAATGTATTGATTCCTCCAAGATATTCAGGTAGCACGTGTAAAATGATGTGTATTGATTCCCCTACAAGGTATTCAGGTAACACGTGTAAATGATGTGTATTGGTTCCCCTCCAAGGTGTTCAGGTAGCACGTAAAATGATGTGTATTGATTCCCCTCAA
The DNA here is from genome assembly GCF_004210375.1 of Tachypleus tridentatus. Classification (NCBI taxonomy): domain Eukaryota; kingdom Metazoa; phylum Arthropoda; class Merostomata; order Xiphosura; family Limulidae; genus Tachypleus; species Tachypleus tridentatus. Next base: position 11,133,068 of record NC_134830.1, on the reverse strand, counting down.
GCTAATCAGGTAACACGTAAAATTATGTGTATTGAACCTCTCCAAGGTATTCAGGTAACACGTGTAAAATGAAGTATTGATTCCCCTCTAAGGTATTCAGGTAGCACGTGTAAAATGATGTGTATTGAATCCCCTCCAAGGTCTTCAGGTAACACGTGTAAAATGATATGTATTGAATCTTCCTCCAAGATATTCAGGTAACACGTGTAAATGATGTGTATTGAATCCCTTTCCAAGGTATTCAGGTGGAACGTGTAAAATGATGTATATTGAATCCCCTTCAAGGTATTCAGGTGACACGTGTAAAATGATGTGTATTGAATCCCTCCAAGATATTCAGGTAGCACGTGTAAAATAATGTGTATTGATTCCTCTCAAGATATTCAGGTAGCACGTGTAAAATGATGTGTATTGATTCCCCTACAAGGTATTCAGGTAACACGTGTAAAATGATGTGTATTGGTTCCCCTCCAAGGTGTTCAGGTAGCACGTGTAAAATGATGTGTATTGATTCCCCTCCGCTAATCAGGTAACACGTGTAAATTATGTGTATTGAATCCTCTCCAAGGTATTCAGGTAACACGTAAAATGATGTGTATTGATTCCCCTCTAAGGTATTCAGGTAGCACGTGTAAAATGATGTATTGAATCCCTCCAAGGTCTTCAGGTAACACGTGTAAAATGATGTGTATTGATTTGCCTCCAAGATATTCAGGTAGCACGTGTAAAATGATGTGTATTGATTCCCCTCCAAGGTATTCAGGTAACACGTGTAAAATGATGTGTATTGATCCCTCCAAGGTGTTCGGGTAGCACGTGTAAAATGATGTGTATTGAATCCATCTCCAAGATATTCAAGTAGCACGTGTAAAATGATGTGTATTGAATCCCCTCCAAAGTCTTCAGGTAACACGTGTAAAATGATGTGTATTGATTCCCCTCCAAGGTATTCAGGTAACACGTGTAAAATGATGTATATTGATTCCCTCCAAGGTATTCAGGTAACACGTGTAAATTGATGTATATTAATTCCTCCAAGGTGTTCAGGTAGCACGTGTAAATGATGTGTATTGAATCCCTTCAAGGTCTTCAGGTAGCACGTGTAAAATGATGTGTATTGAATCCCTCTCCAAGATATTCAGGTAGCACGTGTAAAATGATGTGTATTGATTCCCCTCCAAGGTCTTCAGGCAACACGTGTAAAATGATGTGTATTGAATCCCCTCCAAGGTATTCAGGTAACACGTGTAAAATGATGTGTATTGAATCCCTTTCCAAGGTATTCAGGTGGCACGTGTAAAATGATGTATATTGAATCCTCCAAGATATTCAGGTAGCACGTGTAAAATGATGTATTGAATCCCCTCCAAGATATTCAGGTAGCACGTGTAAAATAATGTGTATTGATTCCTCCAAGGTATTCAGGTAACGCGTGTAAAATGATGTGTATTGGTTCCCCTCCAAGGTGTTCAGGTAGCACGTGTAAAATGATGTGTATTGATTCCCCTCCAAGCTAATCAGGTAACACGTGTAAAATTATGTATTGAATCCTCTCAAGGTATTCAGGTAACACGTGTAAAATGATGTGTATTGATTCCCCTCTAAGGTATTCAGGTAGCACGTGTAAAATGATGTGTATTGAATCCCCTCCAAGGTCTTCAGGTAACACGTGTAAAATGATGATGTATTGATTTGCCCTCCAAGATATTCAGGTAGCACGTGTAAAATGATGTGTATTGATTCCCCTCCAAGGTATTCAGGTAACACGTAAAATGATGTGTATTGATCCACCTCCTAGGTGTTCAGGTAGCACGTGTAAAATGATGTGTATTGAATCCCCTTCAAGGTCTTCAGGTAGCACGTAAAATGATGTGTATTGAATCCCTCTCGAAGATATTCAGGTAGCACGTGTAAAATGATGTGTATTGAATCCCTCCAAGGTCTTCAGGTAACACGTAAAATGATGTGTATTGATTCCCCTCCAAGGTATTCAGATAACACGTGTAAAATGATGTATATTGATTCCCCTCCAAGGTGTTCAGGTAGCACGTGTAAAATGATGTGTATTGAATCCCCTTCAAGGTCTTCAGGTAGCACGTGTAAAATGATGTGTATTGAATCCCTCCAAGATATTCAGGTAGCACGTAAAATGATGTGTATTGATTCCCCTTCAAGGTCTTCAGGTAACACGTGTAAAATGATGTGTATTGAATCCCCTCAAGGTCTTCAGGTAACACGTGTAAAATGATGTGTATTGAATCCCCTCCAAGGTCTTCAGGTAACACGTGTAAAATGATGTGTATTGATTCCCCTCCAAGGTATTCAGGTAACACGTGTAAAATGATGTATTGATTCCCCTCCAAGGTGTTCAGGTAGCACGTGTAAAATGATGTGTATTGAATCCCCTTCAAGGTGTTCAGGTAGCACGTGTAAAATGATGTGTATTGATTCCCCTCCAAGGTCTTCAGGTAACACGTGTAAATGATGTGTATTGAATCCCCCAAGGTCTTCAGGTAACACGTAAAATGATGTGTATTGATTCCCTCCAAGGTCTTCAGGTAACACGTGTAAAATGATGTGTATTGATTTGCCCTCCAAGATATTCAGGTAGCACGTGTAAAATGATGTGTATTGATTCCCCTCCAAGGTATTCAGGTAACACGTGTAAAATGATGTGTATTGATCCCCCTCCTAGGTGTTCAGGTAGCACGTGTAAAATGATGTGTATTGAATCCCCCTTCAAGGTCTTCAGGTAGCACGTGTAAAATGATGTGTATTGAATCCCTCTCGAAGATATTCAGGTAGCACGTAAAATGATGTGTATTGATTCCCTCCAAGGTGTTCAGGTAGCACGTGTAAAATGATGTGTATTGAATCCCCTTCAAGGTCTTCAGGTAGCACGTGTAAAATGATGTGTATTGAATCCCCCTTCAAGGTCTTCAGGTAGCACGTGTAAAATGATGTGTATTGAATCCCTCTCCAAGATATTCAGGTAGCACGTGTAAAATGATGTGTATTGATTCCCCCTCCAAGGTCTTCAGGTAACACGTGTAAAATGATGTGTATTGAATCCCCCTCCAAGGTATTCAGGTAACACGTGTAAAATGATGTGTATTGAATCCCCCTCCAAGATATTCAGGTAGCACGTGTAAAATAATGTGTATTGATTCCCCCCTCCAAGATATTCAGGTAGCACGTGTAAAATGATGTGTATTGATTCCCCCTCCAAGGTATTCAGGTAACACGTGTAAAATGATGTGTATTGGTTCCCCCTCCAAGGTGTTCAGGTAGCACGTGTAAAATGATGTGTATTGATTCCCCCTCCAAGCTAATCAGGTAACACGTGTAAAATATGTGTATTGAATCCCTCTCCAAGGTATTCAGGTAACACGTAAAATGATGTGTATTGATTCCCCTCCAAGGTATTCAGGTAGCACGTGTAAAATGATGTGTATTGAATCCCCCTCCAAGGTCTTCAGGTAACACGTGTAAAATGATGTGTATTGATTTGCCCTCCAAGATATTCAGGTAGCACGTGTAAAATGATGTGTATTGATTCCCCCTCCAAGGTCTTCAGGTAACACGTGTAAAATGATGTGTATTGAATCCCCCTCCAAGGTCTTCAGGTAACACGTGTAAAATGATGTGTATTGATTCCCTCCAAGGTATTCAGGTAACACGTGTAAAATGATGTGTATTGATTCCCCCTCCAAGGTGTTCAGGTAGCACGTGTAAAATGATGTGTATTGAATCCCCCTTCAAGGTGTTCAGGTAGCACGTGTAAAATGATGTGTATTGATTCCCCCTCCAAGGTGTTCAGGTAGCACGTGTAAAATGATGTGTATTGAATCCCCCTTCAAGGTGTTCAGGTAGCACGTGTAAAATGATGTGTATTGATTCCCCCTCCAAGGTCTTCAGTTAACACGTATAAAATGATGTGTATTGAATCCCCCTCCAAGGTCTTCAGGTAACACGTGTAAAATGATGTGTATTGATTCCCCCTCCAAGGTCTTCAGGTAGCACGTGTAAAATGATGTGTATTGAATTTCCCTCCAAGGTCTTCAGGTAACACGTGTAAAATGATGTGTATTGAATCCCCCTCCAAAGTCTTCAGGTAACACGTGTAAACACCTTTCTCAATAAAAGGAAATATTCTCCTCAGTTTGAGACAACTTTACACCTTCATATAGACAATGCGAATCCTCCTATTTCCAGGAGTTATATATATATTAGCACAGAAGCATAGAATTTTAAAATGGGCTAACCATGCTGTACTCAATGAAGGTATCAAAACCTTGATTTTTTTTAGCGTTATTACTCCACAAACTTATCGTTCAGCCATCAGGTGCCGTATCTGTGAGAGATCTCCATTTCTAATTGTTTGTTGCTAACTGAAGGATGAGGCATGTTCCTTTAAAGCTAATTTTCAGAGTGAAAAGGCCGAAACAATATATACTGCATTTAAAACCAAAGTCAACTGAGGTTATTCTTTGAGAGCTTCACTAGAAAACTTACGAAATTTGGTATTGTTGTTTGTGAAATACACCCTTGTGCAAATTAATTGAAACAAGACGGAAAATTACAATTTTTTTCAATTTTTTTGCGTTTTATTTCTGAGAATCCAAAAATTACTCACAAATTAATACATGATATGACCGCCTTTATTTTTCAGAAGATCATTAATCCGCTTTGGCATCGAGTCCACGAGTTGACTACAATTTTTACTAATTTCTGGATCGCGGTACCACACCTCAATTATGGCCTCAATTAGCTTATCTTTCCTAGTACAGTCTTTTCACCGAAGTCTTTCTTTACAAATCGCCCAAGGATTTTCAAAAGAATTTAGGTCCGAAGAGTTTCCAGGCCAGTCCTGCACCTTTATTCGTGTTGTAGTCATAAAATTCTTCACAAGTTTCGATGTGGGGCACGGAGCCAGATCTTGCTGAAAAATACTAAATCCGTTTGGAAATCTCTTTTTAATTCTGGAACGACTCGCCTCTGCAAATCTTCGATGTACTGTGGTCCTCGCATCATACCTTCTACGATGTATAAGCCTCCGACGCCATAGTAGCTGAAAAAACCCCAAAATATTTTCTTCAAGGGATGTTTTACGAACTGATTTATGTGAGATTCTTAAAGTTTCTCTCCTGAAGATCTGCGAACATGCAGACTTCTTTGACCCTTTGCGAAGAAATGAGTCTCGTCACTGAATAACACCTTCCTCCATTGTTCTTGCATCCAGTTCTTGTACTTCAGACCCCATTGATACCGTTTTTTTCTTCATTGAGTTGGTAAGAAGTTGTTTTTTTGACTGGTCTCCTTGCCCTTCTAACGCAATTTTGAATGACGTAATATTGCTCAAAATTTCATCATATATCCCAAAAATAAATCACCGTACTGCAAAACACAGCTAATGACGCCGTATGTGTGAGAAAATGACTATTAAAGGAAATCAGCGGATTCACCGAGCCTACACCGGCCGCCATGTTGAAAATATTGTAAAATAACCATTTGTTTCAATTAATTTGCACAAGGATGTAAGTAATAACCACTGGGCTTGTTACCTCAAATTCTACAGCATGTATAGAGTAATACTAAGTATTTTATTTCTGTAGAACGTACCGTCTCTAACGGTGAAACATGTTTCACCGTTAGAAACGAAGCGCTGTGCAGAAACACATCTAATGTACCACAAACAATTGTTTCGAAATTCCATATTCTTTGTGAGTTAAGTGGTAGCTTGTAAACACTTTATAGAACGAATTACACCTCTTAACATCAACTGTCTGCACTGTTTAATCACAAGACAACCGACGCTTATATTAAGGTACGGTCCCCCAGTGCGATAGCTATAAGTTTACAGACTTCCATTAATAAAATACGAGGTTCGATTTCCTGCAGTGGACAGAGTGGATAGTCCAATCTGGATTTGCTCTCAAACATATAATCTTAAATTACAACCTTTATATTTCAAATGATACTGTTCTCATATCGTTAACAGAAGAACACTTCACATCATACTGTTCTCATATCGTTAACAGAAGAACACTTCACATCATACTGTTCTCATATCGTTAACAGAAGAACACTTCACATCATACTGTTCTCATATCGTTAACAGAAGCACACTTCAGATCATACTGTTCTCATATCGTTAACAGAAGAACACTTCAGATCATACTGTTCTCATATCGTTAACAGAAGAACACTTCAGATCATACTGTTCTCATATCGTTAACAGAAGAACACTTCAGATCATACTGTTCTCATATTGACAACATAAACACACTTTAAATCAAATTGTTCTTGAAATAAACAGAAAAATGGAATTCAGATTCAAAGAACACAAAAAACACCTTCACACGTTTTTTGAACACTGCAAATCAAATAAACACAACATAACCATAGAAAACACCCAGATACAAAGTAGGGAAACAAATATAAACAAATGCCAAATCAAAAAAGCCCTACTTATACAACAACTAAAACCAAAACTAAATCAATATAAAGGAACACCTTTATACCTATACTAATTACTAACCTAACATCCAACTACAACACCCCCTACAATCACGTACTCGTTTTTCTCTCGTCCCTAAGACATGTGCCCGGCAACGGTCAGCTGCAAATTCTCTCTTTGTTAACCTGAAGATGACCTAGGAAGGTCAAAACATTGATTCTGTACTTTATTTTAATTAAAGGTTTAATACCCATACCAGCCATCTTGAGAATACGTCATCTAAATTCACAAAAGTTTCCGGAAAGTACCAGCAACATCCCAGACGCTGTTGACTTTAGCAGTATTGTGGTAGGAATTGTTTGATGAAGAAAGGTTGTACAATAGAGCAATCTACCAATAAAGATCTTCAGAGACCGTAATCATACATCAGACTGAATGAGTCGGTAAAAGCATAGATCGAAATTGGCCAGTTCTCTAGTTTTAAGGTTATATTCAAGAGAGCGCCATCTTGGCGCTAAATTTCCATTATCTTACTCTTTATTTAAAAAAAAAGTTTTATTACCAAAACGTAAAGACGATGCCACTAAAGAAGTAACTTCTGGTGTTGTTGATCGAAACCCTTGTCGTAAAAAAAATGACCCTTCGATTAGAACAATTACGCTAAATAAGCAATTCATTTTTATTTTGGTTCTAAAGCTATTTACCTTAAAAAGTTTATTCGCTTCTTTTTGGAAATGGCACAAGGGCTTTTCAGAAATGGCACAAGCACTATTCATCCCTGATTTTGAACTGATGGACCAGAGAGAAGGTATCTAGTCCACAGTAGCCATATTTAACAAATATTCACCTACGAGATATGAAGAAATGTTTTATTTACGAGTCAATAAATGAAAACGAACTAAGCGACATTTCCTATATACGGTTACAAGACCTTTTACAAAACACTTCGGAAGTTTAACTAGATAAAAGGGTTAATAATCTCTGGTGGAGATGCATGTTAACCAAATAGACCGGCCATCTAAGAAGTACGTAAAATGAAGTAGATGTATCATGGACTTAGACCTTGATATTTGTCCAAACTTAGAGATAATTAAACACATTAGATTATTACTTTTATGAGAAACATTAACATTGTTTCCAGATGTTAGTTTCAATGGTCTGACTGCACAGTTCAGAAGGTACTGGATGGTTGGTTAGAATAAAAGTAAAAGGGATAAGTGTTTAAATTCTCATCCAGGTCCATAGATTTTAAGTTTCTTTAAAGAAACGCAAATGTTTCACATTATGAGTCCTTAGTTGAGAGTGTGTATCACCACCTCTCTCGTAAAAGTCTCTTATTTTCAAAATATTATCACAATTTGTTTGTTTATGATTTTGGGGCAAAGCTACGCGAGAGCTATCTGCGCTAGCCGTCTCTAATTTGGCAGTGTAAGACTAGAGGGAGAGCAGCTAGTTATGACCAGCCGCCGCCAACTCTTGGGATTGGCTTTACCAACAAATAGTAGGATTAATCGAGACATTATAACGCCCTCAGGGTTGAAAGAGCGAGCATCTTTAATGTGAGGAGAATTCGAACCCGCGATCCTCAGATTACGAGTCGAGTGCCTTAACTACCTTGTCATGCCGGGCCTATTCTGACAATGATGGAGTTGGCTTATGCTACGTTCATAAATTCGTCATGTATTAAACTTTAAAAGATTTAAGCACATCTGCACCTTATCTCTAATTTTTTATTCATTTAGGCACATAACAACCCGATAAGCAACGTAACGTACACTCTGTACACCAGGGTGAATCAAACCCAGGTTTTACTATTGTAAATTCATAAATTTACCCATAATCTACCGGGAGACAATATACATGAAGTTGAATAACTTATTGAGGTTAACAGAGAAGCCGTTTATTTTGTTGTTAGTTTCCTCAGGTCAAACAATCATAAAAAGAACAACAAATGTTTGGCTACTATGGTAACATCTTTAAAAGAGACACACTTGCAGTAGAGAGCACGAACATGCAGAGGTGGGAGTGAAATTACCTGTTTGAAGTGTACGTGTACTTTCGTAACACGAAAATTTAATGGATTATCGTGGAAAACAAATCGGAATATGGGTCCACGAGTGATCCTTACTTGGACTTAAAGTTGTTCTCATATTCTACTGCAAGATCAAACCAAATTTACAAACATCAAATCGAAAACTAAAATAATCAGAAGGTTTGGTTTAAATTTTACCCAAAGCTACACGAGTGCCATCTGTATTAGCCGTATATAATTTATTTAGCTGTAATAGACTGGAGGGAAGGCCAACACCACCCACCGCCAACTTTTGGCTGCTCTCTTTATCAACGAATAGTGGGATTAACCGTCAAATTAAACAACTCCCCGCGGCTGAAACGGCGAGTATTTTTTGGTGGAACAAGGATTCGAACTTACGATCCTCAGATTACGAATCGAGCGTCCTAACCATCAGGCTATGTCGTGCCGTTATGTACCGTCAACATCAGGCTATGTCGAACCGTTATGTACTGTCACCATCAGGCTATGTCGAATCGTTATGTACTATCACCATCAGGCTATGTCGAACCGTTATGTACTGTCACCATCAGGCTATGTCGAACCGTTATGTACTACCACCATCAGGCTATGTCGAACCGTTATGTACTATCACCATCAGGATATGATCAATTTACGAACCACACGAGGACCGAATGTGGCCTAGCAGTTGGCACACCACGACTGTAAATCAGAGGTGCATGAGCTGCGAAATATTACCACAAGAAATAGCACACGTGTGTTATTTGATCAGACAAGAGTATCCCAAAAGTTTGGTTAGTGGTGTTGATGAATTACTTGTTGTAAATTAGTGACAGTTAGCGCATGCTCACAACCAACAAATAAGTGTTTTATGTTATTGCAATTAATTCTGTATGGCCATGTATAATATAACATGTTGTTGTTTTTTAATTCAACTGATACGAAGAGTGAATCTCGTTTTGTTTGTTGCAAATCGAGAGCTCAAACCACGAGGTCATGCGGAGGCCCTGACCAGAAGAAGAGAGTTTATTTGTATGTTGTTAAACACGAAACTAGACAAAGAGCTATCTGTGTTGTGTCCAGCACGGGTATCGAAACCCAGTTTTAGCATTATAAGAGGGAGAGGAAAGCAGAAGAAGTGAGAGGTCACTGTTTCAATAGCCACAGTGTTGCTCTGGTTGGTTCTAGCTTTAGTACCGCATTCAGTAGAGTTCAGTAAAGTTGGTTACAACACATCTGGTAGATTTATAGCAAAACGGCTCGTTTGGGTTGAAAATATTTTATAGAGAGTGAACAACGTTTCGACCTTCTTCGGTCATCGTCAGGTTCCGAAGAAGGTCGAAACGTTGTTCGCTCTTCTATGTAAAATATTTTCTCAACCCAAACGAGCCGTTTTGCATATAAATTTCTCAACAAGTGGGTTTCTCGACATCACATCTGGTAGAATTTCAAAACTTCTGATTGACTAAGATTAGCAATGTTAATCTAAATAAAGTAGCAAAATGTTACACCATGATACCGCTAGATTTTACTGTTATTCGGATCTAATCAATACCATGATACCGCTAGATTTTACTGTTACTTGGATCTAATGAATACTATGATACCGCTAGATTTCTACTGTTACTTGGATCTAATGAATACTATGATACCGCTAGATTTTTACTGTTACTTGGATCTAATGAATACTATGATACCGCTAGATCTTTACTGTTACTTGGATCTAATGAATACCATGATACCGCTAGATCTTTACTGTTACTTGATCTGATCAATTAGTTCACTACAGATGTTCTTGCTGTGTTCGTGATAATGCAGCCCAAAAGTAGCTCAGAGAAAGGTACGTAAGCTTACGGCACTAAAATTCGAGTTTTGATACCCGTTGTGGGCAGAGCACAAATAACCCATTGTGTAAAAAAAAAACAACAAGTCATAATAATATACACTGGCATGTAGAGTTGTGCTTATTCATCATGTACAGTAGACAGAGACCTCTACCTTGGAGAAGAAAGCAAATATGTTTAAATAAATAAAAATTAATTTCAAACAAATTCATACCAAGACATTGGTTTTAGTTTCGCCTTTCTGAAACAGACGTCTCATATTCTTCCCCATCTTGGCCACGATTTACACAAACTTTAAAATTTTTACTGAAACATTATGAGGTGTAATTAGAATGATCTATCTTAGACTGCTGGATAAAAGTTTGAAAGCCAATGACTATAAAAGAACTGGTTTGGTTTGAATTTCGCGTAAATCTACACAAGGGACATCTTCGCTAGCCGTCACTAATTTAGTAGTTTAAGACCAGAGGAGAGGCAGCTAGTCATCACCACCAACCGCCAACTCTTGGGCTACTCTTTTACCAACGAATAGTGGGATTGACCATCACGTTATAACGCCCCCACGGCTGAAAGGGCGAGCATGTACTGTATGTACGGCACTAGTACTGTATTCACGGTTCGATACCTTTATTCTGAAGTCAAGTAACTTTATTCAGAAATAAACACTTTTTACAGCAATGTTGTTTTCCAGAATTTTCCGTTAAAGAACTTTCACCAATCTATTAAACACACACGTTAGAAAAACAGTCCAGGTGGGTTAAGGCGTTCGACTCGTAATCTGAGGGTCGCGTGTTCGAAACCTTGTCGCACCAAACGTGCTCTCCATTTCAGCCGTGGGGGCGTTATTATGTGCGGCCAATCCCACTATTCGTTGGTAAAAGAGTAGCCCAAGAGTTGGCGGTGGGTGGTGATGACTAGCTGCCGTCCCTGTAGTCTTACACTGCTAAATTAGGGACGACTAGCGCAGATAACCCTCGTGTAGCTTTGTGCGAAATTCCAAACAAACAAACAGAAAACGGTACTAGGGAAATATATTTAGCTAATACTTTGAGTGCAAAACAAGAGAAATTAATAGAGTATTGACTGATGATTCGTTCTTTCACAAATAATAATTGTTTTAGTTTGATATCGTGTACGTTCGTCTTTGATGGTTACTTTTTATCATTCTTTCGTTGTACAACAATTTCTCTATCAGTTGAACATAATTAAATAATATGATTAATTGTAGTTTCAATATTGTTTATTTTTTCTTAAGCAGAAAGCTACACAATAGGCTATCTGTGCTTCGCTCACCGTAGATTTCGAAACCCGCCGCCAGGGAATATTAGAAGTCAGAAGCTTTACTGTTGTATGTTTTTCTCAAGCAGTATTTTCTAATTTTTTTGACAAGATGCAACTTTTACAGTAAGATTATATTTTAGAGTAGGTACGACGTTTCGATCACTGTTGCTATCATTATCCAGTTTACACGTTTTAACACTAAAGAACGTTTTAATATTTAAATCAACGTTCAAAATTTAACAATGTATTTAAATACTTAACTATTTAAAATGTATTTAAATACTTAACTATTTAAAATGTATTTAAATACTTCATTACGTAACAATGTATTTAAATACTTAACTATTTAAAAATGTATTTAAATACTTCATTACGTAACAATGTATTTAAATACTTAACTATTTAAAATGTATTTAAATACTTCATTACTTAACAATGTATTTAAATACTTAATTATTTAACAATGTATTTAATTATTTAATAATGTACTTAAATATTTAATTATTTAATAATGTACTTAAATATTTAATTATTTAATAATGTATTTACAAGCCTAATTATTTAATAATGTACTTAAATATTTAATTATTTAATAATGTATTTACAAGCCTAATTATTTAATAATGTATTTAAATATTTAATTATTTAATAATGTATTTACATACTTAATTATTTAATAATGTATTTACATACTTAACTTTCTAATAACATATTTAAATACTTAATTATTTAACAACATATTTAAAAGCTAAAACTAATATTACTTACTGCAACAGCTGTATGTTACAATCAAGAATATTTTATCAGTAAGTACAATCAAAAATCGACTATTATCGTTTTATAATAACTCGTTTCTCTCTCAGGAAAGCTTCAGCTTCTACGATATTTCAAAATGATTAAAATTTCATTAAAATTACGAGTTAAAAGTTGGCTACAGTACGTAAAAAGATTCTATTAAAAATAAAGTAGAATTTAAAATGTTTCCGCCCTCTAGCGCCATTTGATGGAAACATTCCGAAAAATATATCCACCAATCGTTATACATACGTATTTCGAAAGCTAATTTTATTTAGTTCGCAACTTCAATCGACTCAAAATCTGATTAACATCAAATATTTTCGTTCATATGATAGACACATTACTTTTTTCTCAAATGAAAAATTAGAAAATAATTTTTATTTGTTTTTTTTTATAAATAGGGATATCTGATGAGTGGCTGCCGTGATTAAGCGTATTGTTCATCTGTTCATCCATTTAGTCAATGACACTCATCCGTAGAGAAAAGCTAGCGAGCAGGTAAAGTGTTCGCCAGAGCACTCTGAGTCAGCGATTTCATTCTAATCTAAAGACGTCCATACAGGGTTGGTATTGAATTACAAAGGCGCAATTATAAGAAGATAGTTATATTATTCTATTTTTAATTGCACGATATTTTGTAAGCGGTAGAATACCTAGTACACTATAGGTTTTTCTTTTATTCCCAATGAAACTAAAATGTATTTCTCAAGTAACACCTACATCGCTACACGAGGGCTAAGTGCGCTACTCGTCTCTAATTCAGCAGTGTAATACTATTGTAAGACTAAGAGGAAAGGCAGAAAGAGATTGAAACCGACCGCCAACTCTTGGGCTACTCTTTTACCAACTAATAGTGGGATTGAGCGTAACATTATAACGTCCCCACCGACGAAAAGGCAAGAATACTTGGTGTGACGGAGATTCAACCTCGCGACCCTCAGATTGCGAGTCAAGCGCCACACAAATTAAGAACACAAAAATCATAATTGCGGATCTGTCATTATCTATTTCCTTTCTTAACTGAAATAAAATATATATATTTATATAGTTACGTTGTACTTCAAAGTTTAAAATATGACATTCGACAAAACGTGGCAAATGAGAAACTGCTTTGTTTGTTTTGAATTTCGCGCAAAGCTACTGAGGGCTATCTGCGCTAGCCGTCCCTAATTTAGCAGTGTAAGACTAGAGGGAAGGCAGCTAGTCATCACCACCTACCGCCAACTCTTGGGCTACTCTTTTACCAACGAATAATGGGATTGATCGTCACATTATAACGCCCCCACGGCTGAAAGGGCGAGTATGTTTGGTGTGACTGAGATTCGAACCCGCGACCCTCGGATTAGAGTCGAACGCCTTAGCACGCTTGGCCATGCCGGGCCGCACGTGAGGAACACCGGCTCTGATCTAAAATGTGCTGTGAGCTTTCTTCATCATAGGTACGGAACCTCAATTTTAACGTCATAAACTCACAGATTTATTGCCGAGCTACTGGGAGAGAGGATAAAGTCGGAATTGCGACTTAAAACCCAATATATATTTTTATTTTCTAAAAATAGCTTAATTATAATTAAATATTAAATAATAGTGTCTGAATTATTGTGAAGCGTTAGTAACGATAATCGTCGTTACATTTCTCGATTCTGAAATGTGATACTTCTTAAAATAAAAACAACTTTGCACAGACACAAATAATCCTAGTAGTTAGGTTATTACAAATGAAGACTGACCATAACGTACACTGATCACACAGATACAAACTAAACTAAACCTGTTAGTTAGGTTATTATAGATAAAGACTGACCCTAACGTACACTGATCATACAGACGTAAACTTAATTAACCCTAGAAGTTAGGTTGTTAGAGATGCAGACTGATCCTTATGCACACTGATCACATATGAATATGAAATATACATTATAAACTCAAATAAGCCTAACTATAGCGTGACAAACACCTGACAACAGAAACGGTCCAATACGCTAGAATGAATGTGAAAAAGGGTTACCCGTTTCAACCACAAAAGGCACGTGGACTGGCATGGCCTGGTGATTAGAACGTTGGACTCGCAATGTTCTGGTCAAGGGTTCGAATCCAATCATCTATTATTCTCGCTCTTTCAATCGTTATAAGTTGAATGATAAGCCCATCATTCATCGATAAAGAGTAGCCCAAAGACTGGCGATGGGTGGTGTTACCTTCCCATTATTGTATCACCATCGGTAAAGAGTAGTCCAAAGACTGGCGATGGGTGGTGTTACCTTCCCATTATTGTATCACCATCGGTAAAGAGTAGTCCAAAGACTGGCGATGGGTGGTGTTACCTTCCCATTATTGTATCACCATCGGGAAAGAGTAGCCCAAAGACTGGCGATGGGTGGTGTTACCTTCCCATTATTGTATCACCATCGGGAAAGAGTAGCCCAAAGACTGGCGATGGGTGGTGTTACCTTCCCATTATTGTATCACCATCGGTAAAGAGTAGCCCAAAGACTGGCGATGGGTGGTGTTACCTTCCCATTATTGTATCACCATCGGGAAAGAGTAGCCCAAAGACTGGCGATGGGTGGTGTTACCTTCCCATTATTGTATCACCATCGGGAAAGAGTAGCCCAAAGACTGGCGATGGGTGGCGTTACCTTCCCATTATTGTATCACTTCATAATTATTAACGACTAATGTAGATATTCTTCAAGTATATTTGCTCGAAATATATATTTTTTAAAAAAGGTGCTCCGAGTGGCACAGTGGTATGTCTACTGACGTACAACATTATAAACGTGATTTCGATCTCCGTGGTGGACCGACTACGGATAGCTCATTGTGTAGCTTTGAGCTTAAGTATCGAATAAACTTTTCTATTTTTACACTGATGTTACCACACTATTTCAAAACTGTTAATGTGTCGGGTGTGATAACAATATGACACACACCCACATATAACGACGAATGTTTTAAAAATAAGTTTGGTTTAAACGTAACCACACCAACCCACTTGTGCATTTCTAGTAAATATCACACCAAATATACACGTGGTAGTTCCACACACAACCGTTTATATTAGTGGTTCCCAACCAGGGGTGCTTGGGGGTGCGAGATAACATTTGTTTTGGCCACCTTCACCTTTATTCTTAAATAAATAATTACTGTGAGGGGTGCGAGAACATATTAAAATTTTTTTAGCGGTGCACGACATAGAAAAGGTTGAGAACCACTGGTTTATACAGTACGGCATGCATGTGACTAATAAGTTTTTATTTTCGTATTTACCATACGGTGGTAAATGAAGCGGTTGTATACTGTGTACTCACGTCTTGCTGTGATGGAAACTTGAAGTTAAATTGTCTAGCTTATTTTGTGTGAAACACTTGTCATGTTAGTTTTCGTTAACAGTTATTACTACTTCCTGTTACAATATTATTATTGTGATAACTGGATATATCTGAAGCCTGAATGACTACTCTATTGGTTGTATCATTTTAAATAGAAAAACGGAATAACAAGTATTCCAGTGAGTCAGTGGTAATATTATGGTCTTACAATGCTAAAATCCAAGGTTCGATTCCCTACAGATCGTCTTTATGCTAAGAACCCTCCATCAGTACGTTTGCAGATTCACACCACTATAAATCGGGTTTCGATACCCGTGGTGAGCAGAGCCCTTTGTGTACCTTTGTGCACAATAACAAAAGAAAACAAACAATTGTGTTCAGATAAATAAAACAGGCGTTTATTTTTTCTATTGTATAATACGTAAAACTCATTTTTATTAGTCTAACAACAAATATAACAATGTTATCCTTGTATTTCAGAATTTCTTCATTTAATAATTTAAACTGTTCCTTCGTGAAAGACGCACGCGGTAAAAGCAGAGAAAGTCGACGAAAAACACGAGACCGTTAATAAATTAAAGGCAGAGTATAGTTTTTACATTATTTATTAACTAACTAAATATTAATTGCTACGAAATAAGCCACGCTGATTAAATGAATAATTAGCAAACCTTAGTAGGTTTTTGTTCAACGATATTTCGATGAAATAAGACTAGATACGTGAAATTGGTATTTCGATTTACACGTCTTTACTTCATCGCTAACGACAGCTTAAAATTTGGACTTCTAATTGTTTGATATATCTTGTTGTTAGATAACCTACCACCTTTTAACTACGTAACTCGTTGCTACACATGCTAACGAAAGGCGTCGTTTTTTCCTTTAAAATAATTTCAAGAAATATAATAACTTTGTTAGGTGCCTCTGTGGGCTTATGTAGTTTTAATTCAATTAATTCGATGATAGAAGCCTCTAGGGAAGTCAGACTTAAAAAACGAGATCGCTGGCACTGTTATTGCAACGGGCGGCTATACCACCTACCTCCTGTTATGTTTATTTTTCCTTTCTTCAACTATCTTGTAGGCGTCTCTAGAGCTTTGTAGTTTCGCGTATCTCCCGAATAATCAAAGTAGATGGACTTAAACTGACACCTTATTACCGTTACAAACAAGTTCCATTAGGCCTAAACCTAAAGAACTGTTGTTAGAGTTTCTATTGAGCAACAACGTTAAACTGTGGAACAGCTGAGTCGCCGTCTAAATTACCTTTCTCTCTTCACACTGGAGTTACTCCCGTTCTGGTCCTGATCTAGCTGTAGGACTGTTTTAATATCCCAGAAAGCAGCAAGTGCACCTTATCTGTTCAGTCATCTCCGCTATTGACCACTGGAGGCGCCACTGTACAACCAGATTGGTGACTCGTTCCGAGGCGAGCACAGGCTGGATAGTAGTTGTCTAAATTTATTTTCTTCGCTAGCCTCGTGGCAAGTTTACTAAGTGCTGAACATTCACTTTCGTTCTAATCCTGACGACACACACTCATTTTCAATGGGAAATTTGGAACAGCAATTTTTCCTCGAACACGCAATATTCTGATTCTTCAGAGGATTAAAAGGAAAGCTCGATAAAAGATGGATCTGGAAATTGACTTATTTCCACTGGAATATTTTAACACTAACATGAGGAGCGCGCCCTTTCTTGTCACATTATTCACATTAGATACTGTATCTCTAGGGAACAGAGCTTAGAATTCAAGTGAACACTCGCTTAGTTACGTATCAATTAAACTGTGGATTCATTTCAAGGTAATTTGCTCATTTCAACACTGTTTCCTTAAGGCATCATTACAGAAACTAATTATATCTTAACGCCCCATTCGTTTTCTTTTAACAGACAAGCATTTAAAATTATACTAAAATATTTAAGTTCCGGAACCAGAAGGAATAAAAAATCTCACCAAATTTTCAAGCTGGAGTCCATTTAATTGTATGACTTTAGGAAACATAATGTTTCTATGGTCTTTCTTTGTATCTTCTTTCACTGGTTTATTTAATCTAACGTCTTTCTAAGCATTTTTTATGAATCCAAAAAGTCGAGCTCAAGTCAACAAACAACAATTGAACCAAGGAAGTAGAAACGTGAAATTCAATCGTTTTCATTATCATTTTAATTATATCTTTGTAATTAATTATGTGCTGCGTACGGAATTATAACCCACGACCCTGAAATTGCGAATCGAGAGCCCTAACCACCAGGCCACCACAGGCCTCTCCTCAAAATAGAAATATTGATTGTTAAACGTTTCAAGTTTTATATTTGAAACGTTTCTGATGAAATAGGCAAGATGCTGACAGGTTTTGATATCATATGTTGTATTGACACACTAAACCAAGAAAACTTCGGTTACAGTTTCGTACATTTGTTAGTTGTGACGTAAAGAACGTGATGCAAATACATATCTGCCAATCACCGCGCATGCACTTAAAGTAGAATATTTTGTTCGATATAATCTAAGATTCTCTGAATCCTTATAGTGGTTAACTCTTGTGTGAAAATGTGTCCTAGTTGTACGATTAGAGAATCTCTCTTTATCTGCAATTACAAAATGTTCAGTTCAGGATCTATTAGTGAACCTTATAATAGAGGTTTCTACGTTTTAATTACCGAAACTCAACTAGTCCATCAAAACTTATTCAGTTTCTATCGAACTTAAGAGAAAAACTGTTTCCCAGTGTTCATTTCACTAGTTATATCTTAAAGAAATACACAGACGCTACGTTCGGTGACTTTATCGGTACGTCTGCGTAACAACTAATAATATGTAAATAGAACTTCTGTTGCTTTTCCAAATGATGACTCTTCTTTATTAGGTTCGTACTGTCGTCTGGAACACACCAAATGACTTTTTCCGCTAATGTTTGTATTTAATGATTCTCATCTGTTACAAGTTATCACACGTTCCTTACCACGGCTAGAGAAAGACCTGTTATAGCTCTTTTTCTGGGTGATCCTAGTACCCTCAGTTGATCCACATTTCTTTCTTACAATGTCACTAAGTACAAGGGGTATTTCCATCTTGAAAAATTCTGAATTTCCGATGTGAGCGTATCCTTAAAATATGAGTGTGTGAATATTTTACATCAGAAATGTTCGTTAAATACCCTTCCCAAGAGCGATCAAGCATAAATAAAATGTAGTTCTGATACAAGTCATTCCTTCACAAATTTATATATGTTGTGTTGTCACATGACTTCTTATTTTTGCATATTCAAAATACATTTAACGTAAGGTACCCAACCGTATGTATCTGTTATTTCGGTTAAAGAACAGTTAGTAATAATAGACAAGAGGGTAAACCATGGATGTGGTTTATAAAAGTACAAGTGTGAGACTGAAAGTTGTGTAGCGTGAGAAATGAATGAAGCAACTATATATAATAACAATCTTTGTAGCCTTTACCTTACAAACACTACAACTGTATTTATAAAATTGGGTTTAATAATAAATAAAACAGTTTGTGTGCAAATTAAAATACAAAAATCTTCGGTGAAGTGTAAAACAATTTAAAATAAATCTTTCCAAGGCAAAAGTAATAACATTTGAAAAACTGATGCATCGATCGGTTAGCTTGCTATTACGGAAGACAGAAAGACACGTTGGTTATTATTGTCTCAGACTATCAAAATCAGACAGGTACTTAACTCATAACAGTCAGCTGAACAATATCATTTCATCATGGTTTGACCCAGTGTGGCCAGATGGTTACATCGCTCAACTCGCAGTCTGAGGGTCGCGGAATCGAATCCCCATCACACCAGACTTATCCTTTCAGCTGCAGTGGCGTTATTATGTGACGGGAAATCTCACATATATATATCACATATGTACTGTACTGTGGTGATGGCTAGATGCCTTCCCTCTAGTCTTACACTGGTAAATAAGGAACCAGTAGGTCACATATCCCTCATGTAGTTTTCCGCGAAATTCAAAAACAAACAACATCAGGGTTTATCCAATCAGAATCAAGAAGCTTAGCAATAAAAGTTACTTCCCACTCTGTCGAGATCAGATAATACATGCAGCTCTCTATAACTGACCCAGGTATCTGTTTAAACATATATAAGTGGTATCCGTTATAAGGGCCACAATCCCAGCTGTAATATTCACAAAGAAAGTTCAGGAAATATTACACTGTAACATAATTAAGAAAATATAATGAAGATAAAAACTCAAATACAGAATTAATTCTAAATGTTCGTGGTGTTAAAAGAGTATCTTAAGTGGTATTTAAATAATAATATTGTGTGAAGCCTACAAGAGGAAAACAAATTAGAAAATTCTCATTTCATATTACGTTGCTATTATCTTACACTATTACTGTGTTCCTTACAGAAGTAGAACCAACGAAAGTGATCTGACTGTATTATAAGTACCACCACAGACTGTGTTGTAAGCACTAAAGTAGCCTGACTGTGCTATAAATACCACCACAGACTGTACTACAAGTACTAAAGTGATCTGACTGTACTGTAAGTACTAAAGTGATCTGACTGTATTATAAATACCACCACAGACTGTACTATAAGTACTAAAGTGATCTGACTGTACTATAAGTACTAAAGTGATCTGACTGTACTATAAGTACCACCACAGACTGCACTGTAAGTACTAAAGTGAAATGACTGTACTACAAGTACCACCACAGACTGTACTGTAAGTACTAAAGTGATCTGACTGTACTATAAGTACCACCTCAGACTGTACTACAAATACTAAAGTGATCTGGCTGTACTATAAGTACCACCACACACTTTACTGTAAGCACTAAACTGATCTGACTGTACTATAAATACCACCACAGACTGTATTGTAAGTACTAAAGTGATCTGACTGTACTATAAGTATCACCACAGACTGTACTGTAAGTACTAAAGTGAAATGACTGTACTACAAGTACCACCACAGACTGTACTGTAAGTACTAAAGTGATTTGACTGTACTATAAGTACCATCTTAGACTGTACTACAAGTACTAAAGTGATCTGACTGTACTATAAGTACCACCTCAGACTGTACTACAAGTACTAAAGTGATCTGACTGTACTATAGGTACCACGTCAGACTGTACTACAAGTACTAAAGTGATCTGACTGTACTATAAGTACCACAACACACTTTACTGTAAGCACTAAAGTGATCTGACTGTACTATAAATACCACACAGACTGTACTGTAAGTACTAAAGTGATCTTACTGTACTATAAGTATCACCACAGACTGTACTGTAAGTACTAAAGTGAAATGACTGTACTACAAGTACCACCACAGACTCTACTGTAAGTACTAAACTGATCTGACTGTACTATAAATACCACCTCAAACTGTACTACAAGTACTAAAGTGATCTGACTGTATTATAAATACCACCACAGACTGTACTACAAGTATACTAAAATGGCCTGACTGTACTATAAATACCACCACAGACTGTACTACAAGTACTAAAGTGATCTGACTGTACTATAAGTACCACCACACACTTTACTGTAAGTACTAAAGTGATCTGACTGTATTATAAATACCACCACAGACTGTACTATAAGTACTAAAGTGATCTGACTGTACTATAAATACCACCACAGACTGTATTGTAAGTACTAAAGTGATCTGACTGTATTATAAGTACCACCACAGACTCTACTGTAAGTACTAAAGTGATCTGACTGTACTATAAATACCACCTCAGACTGTACTACAAGTACTAAAGTGATCTGACTGTACTATAAATACCACCACAGACTGTACTACAAGTATACTAAAATGGCCTTACTGTACTACAAATACTAAAGTGATCTGACTGTACTATAAGTACTACCACACACTTTACTGTAAGTACTAAAGTGTTCTGACTGTATTATAAATACCACCACAGACTGTACTATAAGTACTAAAGTGATCTGACTGTACTATAAATACCACCACAGACTGTATAATAAGTACTAAAGTTATCTGACTGTACTATAAGTACCATCACAGACTGTATTGTAGGTACTAAAATGATTTGACTGTACTATAGGTACCACCAGATGGCATTAATAAATTTGGTTATCAACTTTTACAATACAATGTAATTTTACATCTCTTAACTGAACTGCATTAATTGTGAAGCTTCGCCAAATTTATTAGGGGCTATGATCATATTCCAGTGTTAGACTAGAATAGCCCAAATATTGGCAGCATACACTGAAAGATACCCTGTATCTCTCCATTAATTCAAAAACATGAACGGCTAGCGGGTATATCTGTTGTACAGCTTTTCGCAAAACCAACAAATTTGTTGCGCCTCCTGTAAAATATGTTAACTCTCTAGGCCTAATAACTTCAAGTTGACATTACGGACTTGTATATAATTTACTAGACATGTAATTATAAAATTAATTATTAAAATTCATGATGCGTTAAAGTTTCTTTAGGAGCCAACATTGTGTGAGATCAGGTGATGATAAAACTGTAGAATACGGTTGTAGCCACCAAGAGAAAGAATTATTTAATTTGATTTGTTTTTTAAAGAAGAAAGCGCCACCAACGACAAACATGTAAAGTGGCTTTAAATCATCTAGTGCTAAGTGGGCTGTATTAAACAAGTATAGCGCTTTTAGAATATTTATATCTCTGGTAGCTCAGCGATGAGCTTCAAGGTCTTATAACAGTAACATTCTGTTTCCGATCCCTACGGTGGACACAGGACAGACTGTGCAGGTTTGAACTGGGACGAACACACACACACACAGAAAGAGTTAAAGGCTTGATTCTGGTGCTGCCCTCTCTTGGGTGAAACTAATGGAAATGACCAAAGCTTTGTAGAACTAGCTCACGTGCTTAGTTTGTTTCATACTGTTCGTTCAGTAACTCAAACATCAAACAACAGTTTTGTTCTCTTACAAGAACTCACCTTACACACATACTAAACAACTAATACAGAAGGTTAAACGATGTGCTAAATTAAATGGGAAATTACACTTTTATTTCTTTTCAAGAAAGGGTTAGCTTGCTGATCCGTGAGCTTGAGGATCCGTGGTTCGTGTGACGTTTTCATCAAAACAAAATAAGTGCACTTCGTAATTTGAGGCCGTGGATGCATTAACAAAAGATTGACTGTCAAATCCTACTGTCCGCTGTGACAAGCCCAAGAATTGGATGTAGTGCCCTCTATTCTATCACTTTAAAATTAGGCACAGTCAGCTTTGTGTAGCTCTGCTCAAAACTAAGCAGATTTTAACGTATAAGGTTAAAATACGTGGTTCGACGCCTGCAGTAGACACGACACAGACAATCCACTGTACACTTTTTTAGCTTTGAGTGAGTATCCGAAAAACAATCTCTTTTAGCTCCTGCCTCCTGGTAGATTACTCTGTAGGCTTACAACGCTAAAATCAGGTTTCTATATCTATAGGAGACAGAATAGAAATAACCAGTTGCATGCAACTTTCAGTTTATCAGCGAACAAACCTTCAAATCCAAAAATAAATAACGATGTTCGATTGTTTTTTGCACAGAAACAAACTGGTAGAACATTAACATGACATGTTACACTAAATGTTTCCTGCTTTAAAGAGTGTACTATAAAAACAACTGGTATTCAGCTTTAATTCAAGCAGTACGGCCACACTTTTTGGTTATTACCGAGTTTCTGGTTGATGTCGTTTTTTAGTAGAATTTTAATTAGTTCTTCTGCTTTTAAAAAACTAGCTAAGCCTGAAATTAAATGTAGCGTTGACTGTGTGCAAAGAATATCAAATTAACTTATTGTTATTTTCTGTCCTTGCGTGAAATAAGTTACTGTAGAAAGAAAATAAACCTTCACTTCTCCCCCCTCCTGTTTACTACCAGCGGACTAGGCGTGGCTTAGTAGTCAGACTGTGAATACGAGGGTAAAAGTTGAACAATGAAAAGAAATCGTGTTTTAAACTTCAGAGTCGTAGGTTCGTTTTAAGAGTGACAGTCAGATGACACTATTTTGCTATTGGCAAGCTGCCTTGCATTACCAGTTAGAATTTAGGAGAGAGTTGAGTAGAAAGTTGTCGTATATGTGAAATGTTTAGAAACAAACACACCATCACCAATTGTATTTAATTTTAAAAAATATTAACACGTTTCATCAGCAAGTAAGTTACACTCGTACAAAAGTAGAAGAAAAAATAGGATGTGAAAAGCACTGAAGAAAGCACCAACATTTCTAACCAAAAATTTCGTGCTGTGTTCTCTACTAGGTGGCGTTCACTAGGATTCTTGCAGTTAGAGTACCTTTTTCAAGCCAATAATTTCATAATTTTATTATTGTGATAATCTAATAGATCACTGGTAAAACCACAATAACGGGAGGCATGAGGAGCTAGATCAGTCGACTCTTAGACTTGGATCAGTAGGCTAGAGGACTTGGATCAGTAGGTATGATGACTTGGATCAGTCGGCATGATGACTTGGATCACTAGACTAGAGGACTTGGATCAGTAGGCATGATGACTTGGATCACTAGACTAGAGGACTTGGATCAGTAGGTATGATGACTTAGATCAGTAGGCATGAGGACTTGGATAAATACACATGAGGACTTGAGTCAATAGGCTAGAAGACTTGAGTGAGTGGACCAGAGGACTTGTATCACTAGTTATGAGAACATTGTGATAATAATAACAAAAAAGCCAACATGGTTGAATGTTATATGATTAGACTGGGCTGAAGTCTTAACGTCACAGAAACAGTAAATTAAGCTAAGGTAGGTCAGCCTAACCGTGGGTTGTTTCTAACTGAATGTCTATTCAACCACCCTGAGAAGAGTCATCACTTCTAATAAGCCAATCACGATTAGTTATATTCGAGAATGAGAGGTGTACCTATCCACATGATTATCACAGGAACTTCTTGCTGGTCTGACAGGAACATTCAGAGTGTCAACTAAAGTGATGCTTTAAGATGGAGAAAATCAAACTATATCTCATAAAACTCAGAAGTGAATAGTTCGTGCTACCAGATACCAAGTATTTGTTATAAATGTGATTGTTCAAGCAGCATTGTTGTCGGTGTAGATGTTTCAATAGCATTGTTTTCAGTATTGTTCTGGAGTAGAATTATTTTCATTATAACTATTATTGTTGCCAGCGTGATTACTGGAGTAGTATTGTTGTCGACGTGAATGTTTGAGTAGCATTGTTGTTAGGGAGGCTAGTACAGTAGCATTATTGTTTGTTTGATTACTAGAGTAGGTTTATTGTCAATGTTTTGCTAAAAGTAAACTTGTTGACAGTGTATTACAATACAATACATTTATCGCTTATAGCGTATGTAGAATACCATGTTTTGTAGTGAAGTTGTTATAGTAACCTTGTTCTCAAGTTATTGTTTAAGCAATCTTGTTGTTAAGTAGGTTGTGAGAGTAACCTTGTCGTCAAGACGTTTGTTAGAGTAACCTTGCTGATAAGATGGTTGCTATAGTAACCTTGTTGTCATGATGGTTGTTAGAGTAACCTTGTTGTCATGATAGTTGTTAGGGTAACATTGTTGTCATGATGGTTGTTAGGGTAACATTGCTGTTAAGATGGTTGTTAGAGTAACCTTATTGTTATGATGTTTGTTAAAGTAATCTTGTTGTCATGATGGTTGCTAGAGTAACCTTGTTGTCATGATAGTTGTTAGGGTAACATTGTTGTCATGATGGTTGTTAGAGTAATCTTGTTGTCATGATGTTTGTTAAAGTAACCTTGCTGTTAAGATGGTTGCTAGAGTAACCTTGTTGTCATGATGGTTGTTAGAGTAACCTTGCTGTTAAGATGGTTGCTAGAGTAACCTTGTTGTCATGATGGTCGTTAGAGTAACCTTGTTGTCATGATAGTTGCTAGAGTAACCTTGTTGTCATGATAGTTGTTAGGGTAACATTGTTGTCATGATAGTTGTTAGGGTAACATTGCTGTTAAGATGGTTCTTAGAGTAACCTTATTGTTATGATGTTTGTTAAAGTAATCTTGTTGTCATGATGGTTGCTAGAGTAACCTTGTTGTCATGATAGTTGTTAGGGTAACATTGTTGTCATGATGGTTGTTAGAGTAATCTTGTTGTCATGATGTTTGTTAAAGTAATCTTGTTGTCATGATGTTTGTTAGAGTAACCTTATTGTCGTGATGTTTGTTAGAGTAACCTTATTGTCGTGATGTTTGTTAAAGTAACCTTATTGTCATGATGTTTGTTAGAGTAACCTTATTGTCGTGTTGTTTGTTAAAGTAATCTTGTTGTCATGATGTTTGTTAAAGTAATCTTGTTGTCATGATGTTTGTTAGAGTAACCTTATTCTCATGATAGTTGTTAGAGTAATCTTATTGTCATGATGTTTGTTAAAGTAATCTTGTTGTCATGATGTTTGTTAAAGTAATCTTGTTGTCATGATGTTTGTTAAAGTAATCTTGTTGTCATGATGGTTGTTAGAGTAACCTTGTTGTCATGATGGTTGTTAGAGTAACCTTATTGTCATGATGGTTGTTAGAGTAACCTTATTGTCATGATGTTTGTTAGAGTAACCTTGTTGTCATGATGGTTGTTAGAGTAACCTTATTGTCGTGATAGTTGTTAGAGTAACCTTATTGTCGTGATGTTTGTTAAAGTAATCTTGTTGTCATGATGGTTGTTAGAGTAACCTTGTTGTCGTGATGTTTGTTAAAGTAACCTTGTTGTCATGATGGTTGTTAGAGTAACCTTATTGTCATGATGTTTGTTAGAGTAACCTTGTTGTCATGATGGTTGTTAGAGTAACCTTGTTGTCATGATGTTTGTTAGAGTAACCTTATTGTCATGATATTTGTTAGAGTAACCTTATTGTCGTGATGTTTGTCAAAGTAATCTTGTTGTCATGATGTTTGTTAAAGTAATCTTGTTGTCATGATGGTTGTTAGAGTAACCTTATTGTCGTGATGTTCGTTAAAGTAATCTTGTTGTCATGATGGTTGCTAGAGTAACCTTGTTGTCATGATAGTTGTTAGAGTAACCTTATTGTCATGATGTTTGTTAAAGTAACCTTGTTGTCATGATGGTTGTTAGAGTAACCTTGTTGTCATAATGTTTGTTAAAGTAACCTTGTTCTCATGATAGTTGTTAGAGTAATCTTGTTGTCATGATGTTTGTTAAAGTAACCTTATTGTCATGATAGTTGTTAGAGTAACCTTATTGTCGTGATGTTTGTTAAAATAATCTTGTTGTCATGATGGTTGTTAGAGTAACCTTGTTGTCGTGATGTTTGTTAAAGTAACCTTGTTGTCATGATGGTTGTTAGAGTAACCTTGTTGTCATGATGGTTGTTAGAGTAACCGTATTGTTATGATGTTTGTTAGAGTAACCTTATTGTCGTGATGTTTGTCAAAGTAATCTTGTTGTCATGATGTTTGTCAGAGTAACCTTATTGTCGTGATGTTTGTTAAAGTAATCTTGTTGTCATGATGGTTGTTAGAGTAATTTTGTTGTCATGATGGTTGTTAGAGTTCCCTTATTGTCATGATGTTTGTTAGAGTAACCTTGTTGTCATGATGGTTGTTAGAGTAACCTTGTTGTCATGATGGTTGTTAGAGTAACCTTATTGTCATGATAGTTGTTAGAGTAACCTTGTTGTCGTGATATTTGTTAACGTAACCTTGTTGTCATGATGGTTGCTAGAGTAACCTTGTTGTCATGATGGTTGTTAGAGTAACCTTATTGTCATGTTTGTTGTTAGAGTAACATTGTTGTCATGATAGTTGTTAGAGTAACCTTGTTGTTATGATGTTTGTTAAAGTAACCTTATTGTCATAATGGTTGTTAGAGTAACCTTGTTGTCGTGATGTTTGTTAAAGTAACCTTGTTCTCATGATGGTTGTTAGAGTAACCTTGTTGTCATGATAGTTGTTAGAGTAACCTTATTGTCATGATGTTTGTTAGAGTAATCTTCTTGTCATGATGGTTGTTAGAGTAACCTTATTGTCATGATGTTTGTTAGAGTAACCTTATTGTCGTGATGTTTGTTAAAGTAACCTTGTTGTCATGATGTTTGTTAGAGTAACCTTATTGTCGTGATGTTTATTAAAGTAACCTTGTTGTCATGATGGTTGTTAGAGTAACCTTGTTGTCATGATGGTTGTTAGAGTAACCTTATTGTCATGATAGTTGTTAGAGTAACCTTGTTGTCGTGATGTTTGTTAACGTAACCTTGTTGTCATGATGGTTGCTAGAGTAACCTTGTTGTCATGATGGTTGTTAGAGTAACCTTATTGTCATGATTGTTGTTAGAGTAACATTGTTGTCATGATAGTTGTTAGAGTAACCTTGTTGTCATGATAGTTGCTAGAGTAACCTTATTGTCATGATGGTTGTTAGAATAACCTTGTTGTCATGATGTTTGTTAAAGTAACCTTGTTGTCATGATGGTTGTTAGAGTAACCTTGTTGTCATGATAGTTGTTAGAGTAACCTTGTTGTCATGATGTTTGTTAAAGTAATCTTGTTGTCATGATGTTTGTTAAAGTAATCTTGTTGTCATGATGTTTCTTAAAGTAACCTTGTTGTCATGATGGTTGTTAGAGTAACCTTGTTGTCATGATGGTTGTTAGAGTAACCTTATTGTCGTGATGTTTGTTAAAGTAATCTTGTTGTCATGATGTTTGTTAAAGTAACCTTGTTGTCATGATGTTTGTTAGAGTAACCTTGTTGTCATGATGGTTGTTAGAGTAACCTTATAGTCGTGATGTTTGTTAGAGTAACCTTATTGTCGTGATATTTGTTAAAGTAATCTTGTTGTCATCATGGTTGTTAGAGTAACCTTGTTGTCGTGATGTTTGTTAAAGTAACCTTGTTGTCATGATGGTTGTTAGAGTAACCTTATTGTCATGATGTTTGTTAGAGTAATCTTCTTGTCATGATGGTTGTTAGAGTAACCTTATTGTCATGATGTTTGTTAAAGTAACCTTGTTGTCATGATGGTTGTTAGAGTAAACTTGTTGTCATAATGTTTGTTAAAGTAACCTTGTTCTCATGATAGTTGTTAGAGTAATCTTGTTGTCATGATGTTTGTTAAAGTAACCTTATTGTCATGATAGTTGTTAGAGTAACCTTGTTGTCGTGATGTTTGTTAAAGTAACCTTGTTGTCATGATGGTTGTTAGAGTAACCTTGTTGTCATGATGGTTGTTAGAGTAACCGTATTGTTATGATGTTTGTTAGAGTAACCTTATTGTCGTGATGTTTGTCAAAGTAATCTTGTTGTCATGATGTTTGTCAGAGTAACCTTATTGTCGTGATGTTTGTTAAAGTAATCTTGTTGTCATGATGGTTGTTAGAGTAATTTTGTTGTCATGATGGTTGTTAGAGTTCCCTTATTGTCATGATGTTTGTTAGAGTAACCTTGTTGTCATGATGGTTGTTAGAGTAACCTTGTTGTCATGATGGTTGTTAGAGTAACCTTATTGTCATGATAGTTGTTAGAGTAACCTTGTTGTCGTGATGTTTGTTAACGTAACCTTGTTGTCATGATGGTTGCTAGAGTAACCTTGTTGTCATGATGGTTGTTAGAGTAACCTTATTGTCATGTTTGTTGATAGAGTAACATTGTTGTCATGATAGTTGTTAGAGTAACCTTGTTGTTATGATGTTTGTTAAAGTAACCTTATTGTCATAATGGTTGTTAGAGTAACCTTGTTGTCGTGATGTTTGTTAAAGTAATCTTGTTGTCATGATGGTTGTTAGAGTAACCTTATTGTCATGATGTTTGTCAAAGTAATCTTGTTGTCATGATGGTTGTTAGAGTAACCTTGTTGTTATGATGTTTGTTAAAGTAACCTTGTTGTCATGATAGTTGTTAGAGTAATCTTGTTGTCATGATGTTTGTTAGAGTAACCTTATTGTCGTCATGTTTGTTAAAGTAATCTTGTTGTCATGATAGTTGTTAGAGTAACCTTGTTGTCGTGATGTTTGTTAAAGAAACCTTGTTGTCATGATGGTTGTTAGAGTAACCTTATTGTCATGATGTTTCTCAGAGTAACCTTGTTGTCATGATGGTTGTTAGAGTAACCTTGTTGTCATGATGGTTGTTAGAGTAACCTTATTGTTATGATGTTTGTAAGAGTAACCTTATTGTCGTGATGTTTGTCAAAGTAATCTTGTTGTCATGATGTTTGTTAAAGTAATCTTGTTGTCATGATGGTTGTTAAAGTAACCTTATTGTCGTGATAGTTGTTAGAGTAACCTTATTGTCGTGATGTTTGTTAAAGTAATCTTGTTGTCATGATGGTTGTTAGAGTAACCTTGTTGTCGTGATGTTTGTTAAAGCAACCTTGTTGTCATGATGGTTGTTAGAGTAACCTTATTGTCGTGATGTTTGTTAAAGTAATCTTGTTGTCATGATGGTTGCAAGAGTAACCTTGTTGTCATGATAGTTGTTAGAGTAACCTTATTGTCATGATGTTTGTTAAAGTAACCTTGTTGTCATGATGGTTGTTAAAGTAACCTTGTTCTCATAATGTTTGTTAAAGTAACCTTGTTGTCATGATAGTTGTTAGAGTAATCTTGTTGTCATGATGTTTGTTAAAGTAACCTTATTGTCATGATAGTTGTTAGAGTAACCTTATTGTCGTGATGTTTGTTAAAGTAATCTTGTTGTCATGATGGTTGTTAGAGTAACCTTGTTGTCGTGATGTTTCTTAAAGTAACCTTGTTGTCATGATGGTTGTTAGAGTAACCTTGTTGTCATGATGGTTGTTAGAGTAACCTTATTGTTATGATGTTTGTTAGAGTAACCTTATTGTCGTGATGTTTGTCAAAGTAATCTTGTTGTCATGATGTTTGTTAAAGTAATCTTGTTGTCATGATGGTTGTCAGAGTAACCTTATTGTCGTGATGTTTGATAAAGTAATCTTGTTGTCATGATGGTTGTCAGAGTAATTTTGTTGTCATGATGGTTGTTAAAGTAATCTTGTTGTCATGATGTTTCTTAAAGTAACCTTGTTGTCATGATGGTTGTTAGAGTAACCTTGTTGTCATGATGGTTGTTAGAGTAACCTTATTGTCGTGATGTTTGTTAAAGTAATCTTGTTGTCATGATGTTTGTTAAAGAAACCTTGTTGTCATGATGTTTGTTAGAGTAACCTTGTTGTCATGATGGTTGTTAGAGTAACCTTATAGTCGTGATGTTTGTTAGAGTAACCTTATTGTCGTGATATTTGTTAAAGTAATCTTGTTGTCATCATGGTTGTTAGAGTAACCTTGTTGTCGTGATGTTTGTTAAAGTAACCTTGTTGTCATGATGGTTGTTAGAGTAACCTTATTGTCATGATGTTTGTTAGAGTAATCTTCTTGTCATGATGGTTGTTAGAGTAACCTTATTGTCATGATGTTTGTTAGAGTAATCTTGTTGTCATGATGTTTGTTAAAGTAATCTTGTTGTCATGATGGTTGTTAGAGTAATCTTGTTGTCATGATGGTTGTTAGAGTAACCTTATTGTCATGATGTTTGTCAAAGTAATCTTGTTGTCATGATGGTTGTTAGAGTAACCTTGTTGTCGTGATGTTTGTTAAAGAAACCTTGTTGTCATGATGGTTGTTAGAGTAACCTTATTGTCATGATGTTTGTCAGAGTAACCTTGTTGTCATGATGGTTGTTAGAGTAACCTTGTTGTCATGATGGTTGTTAGAGTAACCTTATTGTTATGATGTTTGTAAGAGTAACCTTATTGTCGTGATGTTTGTCAAAGTAATCTTGTTGTCATGATGTTTGTTAAAGTAATCTTGTTGTCATGATGGTTGTTAAAGTAACCTTATTGTCGTGATAGTTGTTAGAGTAACCTTATTGTCGTGATGTTTGTTAAAGTAATCTTGTTGTCATGATGGTTGTTAGAGTAACCTTGTTGTCGTGATGTTTGTTAAAGTAACCTTGTTGTCATGATGGTTGTTAGAGTAACCTTATTGTCGTGATGTTTGTTAAAGTAATCTTGTTGTCATGATGGTTGCAAGAGTAACCTTGTTGTCATGATAGTTGTTAGAGTAACCTTATTGTCATGATGTTTGTTAAAGTAACCTTGTTGTCATGATGGTTGTTAAAGCAACCTTGTTCTCATAATGTTTGTTAAAGTAACCTTGTTGTCATGATAGTTGTTAGAGTAATCTTGTTGTCATGATGTTTGTTAAAGTAACCTTATTGTCATGATAGTTGTTAGAGTAACCTTATTGTCGTGATGTTTGTTAAAGTAATCTTGTTGTCATGATGGTTGTTAGAGTAACCTTGTTGTCGTGATGTTTCTTAAAGTAACCTTGTTGTCATGATGGTTGTTAGAGTAACCTTGTTGTCATGATGGTTGTTAGAGTAACCTTATTGTTATGATGTTTGTTAGAGTAACCTTATTGTCGTGATGATTGTCAAAGTAATCTTGTTGTCATGATGTTTGTTAAAGTAATCTTGTTGTCATGATGGTTGTCAGAGTAACCTTATTGTCGTGATGTTTGATAAAGTAATCTTGTTGTCATGATGGTTGTCAGAGTAATTTTGTTGTCATGATGGTTGTTAGAGTATCCTTATTGTCATGATGTTTGTTAGAGTAATATTGTTGTCATGATGGTTGTTAGAGTAACCTTATTGTCATGATGTTTGTTAGAGTAACCTTGTTGTCATGATGGTTGTTAGAGTAACCTTGTTGTCATGATGGTTGTTAGAGTAACCTTATTGTCATGATAGTTGTTAGAGTAACCTTGTTGTCGTGATGTTTGTTAACGTAACCTTGTTGTCATGATGGTTGCTAGAGTAACCTTGTTGTCATGATGGTTGTTAGAGTAACCTTATTGTCATGATTGTTGTTAGAGTAACATTGTTGTCATGATAGTTGTTAGAGTAACCTTGTTGTTATGATGTTTGTTAAAGTAACCTTATTGTCATAATGGTTGTTAGAGTAACCTTGTTGTCGTGATGTTTGTTAAAGTAACCTTGTTCTCATGATGGTTGTTAGAGTAACCTTGTTGTCATGATAATTGTTAGAGTAACCTTATTGTCATGATGTTTGTTAGAGTAATCTTCTTGTCATGATGGTTGTTAGAGTAACCTTATTGTCATGATGTTTGTTAGAGTAACCTTATTGTCGTGATGTTTGTTAAAGTAACCTTGTTGTAATGATGTTTGTTAGAGTAACCTTATTGTCGTGATGTTTGTTAAAGTAACCTTGTTGTCATGATGGTTGTTAGAGTAACCTTGTTGTCATGATGGTTGTTAGAGTAACCTTATTGTCATGATAGTTGTTAGAGTAACCTTGTTGTCGTGATGTTTGTTAACGTAACCTTGTTGTCATGATGGTTGCTAGAGTAACCTTGTTGTCATGATGGTTGTTAGAGTAACCTTATTGTCATGATTGTTGTTAGAGTAACATTGTTGTCATGATAGTTGTTAGAGTAACCTTGTTGTCATGATAGTTGTTAGAGTAACCTTATTGTCATGATGGTTGTTAGAATAACCTTGTTGTCATGATGTTTGTTAAAGTAACCTTGTTGTCATGATGGTTGTTAGAGTAACCTTGTTGTCATGATAGTTGTTAGAGTAACCTTGTTGTCATGATGTTTGTTAAAGTAATCTTGTTGTCATGATGTTTGTTAAAGTAATCTTGTTGTCATGATGTTTGTTAAAGTAACCTTGTTGTCATGATGGTTGTTAGAGTAACCTTGTTGTCATGATGGTTGTTAGAGTAACCTTATTGTCGTGATGTTTGTTAAAGTAATCTTGTTGTCATGATGTTTGTTAAAGTAACCTTGTTGTCATGATGTTTGTTAGATTAACCTTGTTGTCATGATGGTTGTTAGAGTAACCTTATAGTCGTGATGTTTGTTAGAGTAACCTTATTGTCGTGATATTTGTTAAAGTAATCTTGTTGTCATCATGGTTGTTAGAGTAACCTTGTTGTCGTGATGTTTGTTAAAGTAACCTTGTTGTCATGATGGTTGTTAGAGTAACCTTATTGTCATGATGTTTGTTAGAGTAATCTTCTTGTCATGATGGTTGTTAGAGTAACCTTATTGTCATGATGTTTGTTAGAGTAATCTTGTTGTCATGATGTTTGTTAAAGTAATCTTGTTGTCATGATGGTTGTTAGAGTAATCTTGTTGTCATGATGGTTGTTAGAGTAACCTTATTGTCATGATGTTTGTCAAAGTAACCTTGTTGTCATGATGGTTGTTAGAGTAACCTTGTTGTTATGATGTTTGTTAAAGTAACCTTGTTGTCATGATAGTTGTTGGAGTAATCTTGTTGTCATGATGTTTGTTAGAGTAACCTTATTGTCGTGATGTTTGTTAAAGTAATCTTGTTGTCATGATAGTTGTTAGAGTAACCTTGTTGTCGTGATGTTTGTTAAAGTAACCTTGTTGTCATGATGGTTGTTAGAGTAACCTTATAGTCATGATGTTTGTCAGAGTAACCTTGTTGTCATGATGGTTGTTAGAGTAACCTTGTTGTCATGATGGTTGTTAGAGTAACCTTATTGTTATAATGTTTGTTAGAGTAACCTTATTGTCGTGATGTTTGTCAAAGTAATCTTGTTGTCATGATGTTTGTTAAAGTAATCTTGTTGTCATGATGGTTGTTAGAGTAACCTTATTGTCGTGATGTTTGTTAAAGTAATCTTGTTGTCATGATGGTTGTTAGAGTAATTTTGTTGTCATGATGGTTGTTAGAGTAACCTCATTCTCATGATGTTTGTTAGAGTAACCTTATTGTCATGATGGTTGTTAGAGTAACCTTGTTGTAATGATGGTTGTTAGAGTAACCTTGTTGTCGTGATGTTTGTTAAAGTAACTTTGTTCTCATGATGGTTGTTAGAGTAACCTTGTTGTCATGATAGTTGTTAGAGTAACCTTATTGTCATGATGTTTGTTAGAGTAATCTTCTTGTCATGATGGTTGTTAGAGTAACCTTATTGTCATGATTGTTGTTAGAGTAACATTGTTCTCATGATAGTTGTTAGAGTAACCTTGTTGTCATGATAGTTGTTAGAGTAACCTTATTGTCATGATGGTTGTTAGAATAACCTTGTTGTCATGATGTTTGTTAAAGTAACCTTGTTCTCATGATGGTTGTTAGAGTAACCTTGTTGTCATGATAGTTGTTAGAGTAACCTTGTTGTCATGTTGTTTGTTAAAGTAATCTTGTTGTCATGATGTTTGTTAAAGTAATCTTGTTGTCATGATGTTTGTTAAAGTAACCTTGTTGTCATGATGGTTGTTAGAGTAACCTTGTTGTCATGATGGTTGTTAGAGTAACCTTATAGTCGTGATGTTTGTTAAAGTAACCTTATTGTCGTGATATTTGTTAAAGTAATCTTGTTGTCATCAGGTTGTTAGAGTAACCTTGTTGTCGTGATGTTTGTTAAAGTAACCTTGTTGTCATGATGGTTGTTAGAGTAACCTTATTGTCATGATGTTTGTTAGAGTAATCTTCTTGTCATGATGGTTGTTAGAGTAACCTTATTGTCATGATGTTTGTTAGAGTAATCTTGTTGTCATGATGTTTGTTAAAGTAATCTTGTTGTCATGATGGTTGTTAGAGTAATCTTGTTGTCATGATGGTTGTTAGAGTAACCTTATTGTCATGATGTATGTCAAAGTAACCTTGTTGTCATGATGGTTGTTAGAGTAACCTTGTTGTTATGATGTTTGTTAAAGTAACCTTGTTGTCATAATAGTTGTTAGAGTAATCTTGTTGTCATGATGTTTGTTAGAGTAACCTTATTGTCGTGATGTTTGTTAAAGTAATCTTGTTGTCATGATAGTTGTTAGAGTAACCTTGTTGTCGTGATGTTTGTTAAAGTAACCTTGTTGTCATGATGGTTGTTAGAGTAACCTTATAGTCATGATGTTTGTCAGAGTAACCTTGTTGTCATGATGGTTGTTAGAGTAACCTTGTTGTCATGATGGTTGTTAGAGTAACCTTATTGTTATGATGTTTGTTAGAGTAACCTTATTGTCGTGATGTTTGTCAAAGTAATCTTGTTGTCATGATGTTTGTTAAAGTAACCTTGTTGTCATGATGGTTGTTAGAATAACCTTCTTGTCATGATGTTTGTTAAAGTAACCTTGTTGTCATGATAGTTGTTAGAGTAACCTTGTTGTCATGATAGTTGTTAGAGTAACCTTGTTGTCATGATGTTTGTTAAAGTAATCTTGTTGTCATGATGTTTGTTAAAGTAATCTTGTTGTCATGATGTTTCTTAAAGTAACCTTGTTGTCATGATGGTTGTTAGAGTAACCTTATTGTCGTGATGTTTGTTAAAGTAATCTTGTTGTCATGATGTTTGTTAAAGTAACCTTGTTGTCATGATGTTTGTTAGAGTAACCTTGTTGTCATGATGGTTGTTAGAGTAACCTTATAGTCGTGATGTTTGTTAGAGTAACCTTATTGTCGTGATATTTGTTAAAGTAATCTTGTTGTCATCATGGTTGTTAGAGTAACCTTGTTGTCGTGATGTTTGTTAAAGTAACCTTGTTGTCATGATGGTTGTTAGAGTAACCTTATTGTCATGATGTTTGTTAGAGTAATCTTCTTGTCATGATGGTTGTTAGAGTAACCTTATTGTCATGATGTTTGTTAGAGTAATCTTGTTGTCATGATGTTTGTTAAAGTAATCTTGTTGTCATGATGGTTGTTAGAGTAATCTTGTTGTCATGATGGTTGTTAGAGTAACCTTATTGTCATGATGTTTGTCAAAGTAATCTTGTTGTCATGATGGTTGTTAGAGTAACCTTGTTGTTATGATGTTTGTTAAAGTAACCTTGTTGTCATGATAGTTGTTAGAGTAATCTTGTTGTCATGATGTTTGTTAGAGTAACCTTATTGTCGTGATGTTTGTTAAAGTAACCTTGTTGTCATGATAGTTGTTAGAGTAATCTTGTTGTCATGATGTTTGTTAAAGTAACCTTATTGTCATGATAGTTGTTAGAGTAACCTTATTGTCGTGATGTTTGTTAAAGTAATCTTGTTGTCATGATGGTTGTTAGAGTAACCTTGTTGTCGTGATGTTTCTTAAAGTAACCTTGTTGTCATGATGGTTGTTAGAGTAACCTTGTTGTCATGATGGTTGTTAGAGTAACCTTATTGTTATGATGTTTGTTAGAGTAACCTTATTGTCGTGATGTTTGTCAAAGTAATCTTGTTGTCATGATGTTTGTTAAAGTAATCTTGTTGTCATGATGGTTGTCAGAGTAACCTTATTGTCGTGATGTTTGATAAAGTAATCTTGTTGTCATGATGGTTGTCAGAGTAATTTTGTTGTCATGATGGTTGTTAAAGTAATCTTGTTGTCATGATGTTTCTTAAAGTAACCTTGTTGTCATGATGGTTGTTAGAGTAACCTTGTTGTCATGATGGTTGTTAGAGTAACCTTATTGTCGTGATGTTTGTTAAAGTAATCTTGTTGTCATGATGTTTGTTAAAGAAACCTTGTTGTCATGATGTTTGTTAGAGTAACCTTGTTGTCATGATGGTTGTTAGAGTAACCTTATAGTCGTGATGTTTGTTAGAGTAACCTTATTGTCGTGATATTTGTTAAAGTAATCTTGTTGTCATCATGGTTGTTAGAGTAACCTTGTTGTCGTGATGTTTGTTAAAGTAACCTTGTTGTCATGATGGTTGTTAGAGTAACCTTATTGTCATGATGTTTGTTAGAGTAATCTTCTTGTCATGATGGTTGTTAGAGTAACCTTATTGTCATGATGTTTGTTAGAGTAATCTTGTTGTCATGATGTTTGTTAAAGTAATCTTGTTGTCATGATGGTTGTTAGAGTAATCTTGTTGTCATGATGGTTGTTAGAGTAACCTTATTGTCATGATGTTTGTCAAAGTAATCTTGTTGTCATGATGGTTGTTAGAGTAACCTTGTTGTCGTGATGTTTGTTAAAGAAACCTTGTTGTCATGATGGTTGTTAGAGTAACCTTATTGTCATGATGTTTGTCAGAGTAACCTTGTTGTCATGATGGTTGTTAGAGTAACCTTGTTGTCATGATGGTTGTTAGAGTAACCTTATTGTTATGATGTTTGTAAGAGTAACCTTATTGTCGTGATGTTTGTCAAAGTAATCTTGTTGTCATGATGTTTGTTAAAGTAATCTTGTTGTCATGATGGTTGTTAAAGTAACCTTATTGTCGTGATAGTTGTTAGAGTAACCTTATTGTCGTGATGTTTGTTAAAGTAATCTTGTTGTCATGATGGTTGTTAGAGTAACCTTGTTGTCGTGATGTTTGTTAAAGTAACCTTGTTGTCATGATGGTTGTTAGAGTAACCTTATTGTCGTGATGTTTGTTAAAGTAATCTTGTTGTCATGATGGTTGCAAGAGTAACCTTGTTGTCATGATAGTTGTTAGAGTAACCTTATTGTCATGATGTTTGTTAAAGTAACCTTGTTGTCATGATGGTTGTTAAAGCAACCTTGTTCTCATAATGTTTGTTAAAGTAACCTTGTTGTCATGATAGTTGTTAGAGTAATCTTGTTGTCATGATGTTTGTTAAAGTAACCTTATTGTCATGATAGTTGTTAGAGTAACCTTATTGTCGTGATGTTTGTTAAAGTAATCTTGTTGTCATGATGGTTGTTAGAGTAACCTTGTTGTCGTGATGTTTCTTAAAGTAACCTTGTTGTCATGATGGTTGTTAGAGTAACCTTGTTGTCATGATGGTTGTTAGAGTAACCTTATTGTTATGATGTTTGTTAGAGTAACCTTATTGTCGTGATGATTGTCAAAGTAATCTTGTTGTCATGATGTTTGTTAAAGTAATCTTGTTGTCATGATGGTTGTCAGAGTAACCTTATTGTCGTGATGTTTGATAAAGTAATCTTGTTGTCATGATGGTTGTCAGAGTAATTTTGTTGTCATGATGGTTGTTAGAGTATCCTTATTGTCATGATGTTTGTTAGAGTAATATTGTTGTCATGATGGTTGTTAGAGTAACCTTATTGTCATGATGTTTGTTAGAGTAACCTTGTTGTCATGATGGTTGTTAGAGTAACCTTGTTGTCATGATGGTTGTTAGAGTAACCTTATTGTCATGATAGTTGTTAGAGTAACCTTGTTGTCGTGATGTTTGTTAACGTAACCTTGTTGTCATGATGGTTGCTAGAGTAACCTTGTTGTCATGATGGTTGTTAGAGTAACCTTATTGTCATGATTGTTGTTAGAGTAACATTGTTGTCATGATAGTTGTTAGAGTAACCTTGTTGTTATGATGTTTGTTAAAGTAACCTTATTGTCATAATGGTTGTTAGAGTAACCTTGTTGTCGTGATGTTTGTTAAAGTAACCTTGTTCTCATGATGGTTGTTAGAGTAACCTTGTTGTCATGATAATTGTTAGAGTAACCTTATTGTCATGATGTTTGTTAGAGTAATCTTCTTGTCATGATGGTTGTTAGAGTAACCTTATTGTCATGATGTTTGTTAGAGTAACCTTATTGTCGTGATGTTTGTTAAAGTAACCTTGTTGTAATGATGTTTGTTAGAGTAACCTTATTGTCGTGATGTTTGTTAAAGTAACCTTGTTGTCATGATGGTTGTTAGAGTAACCTTGTTGTCATGATGGTTGTTAGAGTAACCTTATTGTCATGATAGTTGTTAGAGTAACCTTGTTGTCGTGATGTTTGTTAACGTAACCTTGTTGTCATGATGGTTGCTAGAGTAACCTTGTTGTCATGATGGTTGTTAGAGTAACCTTATTGTCATGATTGTTGTTAGAGTAACATTGTTGTCATGATAGTTGTTAGAGTAACCTTGTTGTCATGATAGTTGTTAGAGTAACCTTATTGTCATGATGGTTGTTAGAATAACCTTGTTGTCATGATGTTTGTTAAAGTAACCTTGTTGTCATGATGGTTGTTAGAGTAACCTTGTTGTCATGATAGTTGTTAGAGTAACCTTGTTGTCATGATGTTTGTTAAAGTAATCTTGTTGTCATGATGTTTGTTAAAGTAATCTTGTTGTCATGATGTTTGTTAAAGTAACCTTGTTGTCATGATGGTTGTTAGAGTAACCTTGTTGTCATGATGGTTGTTAGAGTAACCTTATTGTCGTGATGTTTGTTAAAGTAATCTTGTTGTCATGATGTTTGTTAAAGTAACCTTGTTGTCATGATGTTTGTTAGATTAACCTTGTTGTCATGATGGTTGTTAGAGTAACCTTATAGTCGTGATGTTTGTTAGAGTAACCTTATTGTCGTGATATTTGTTAAAGTAATCTTGTTGTCATCATGGTTGTTAGAGTAACCTTGTTGTCGTGATGTTTGTTAAAGTAACCTTGTTGTCATGATGGTTGTTAGAGTAACCTTATTGTCATGATGTTTGTTAGAGTAATCTTCTTGTCATGATGGTTGTTAGAGTAACCTTATTGTCATGATGTTTGTTAGAGTAATCTTGTTGTCATGATGTTTGTTAAAGTAATCTTGTTGTCATGATGGTTGTTAGAGTAATCTTGTTGTCATGATGGTTGTTAGAGTAACCTTATTGTCATGATGTTTGTCAAAGTAACCTTGTTGTCATGATGGTTGTTAGAGTAACCTTGTTGTTATGATGTTTGTTAAAGTAACCTTGTTGTCATGATAGTTGTTGGAGTAATCTTGTTGTCATGATGTTTGTTAGAGTAACCTTATTGTCGTGATGTTTGTTAAAGTAATCTTGTTGTCATGATAGTTGTTAGAGTAACCTTGTTGTCGTGATGTTTGTTAAAGTAACCTTGTTGTCATGATGGTTGTTAGAGTAACCTTATAGTCATGATGTTTGTCAGAGTAACCTTGTTGTCATGATGGTTGTTAGAGTAACCTTGTTGTCATGATGGTTGTTAGAGTAACCTTATTGTTATAATGTTTGTTAGAGTAACCTTATTGTCGTGATGTTTGTCAAAGTAATCTTGTTGTCATGATGTTTGTTAAAGTAATCTTGTTGTCATGATGGTTGTTAGAGTAACCTTATTGTCGTGATGTTTGTTAAAGTAATCTTGTTGTCATGATGGTTGTTAGAGTAATTTTGTTGTCATGATGGTTGTTAGAGTAACCTCATTCTCATGATGTTTGTTAGAGTAACCTTATTGTCATGATGGTTGTTAGAGTAACCTTGTTGTAATGATGGTTGTTAGAGTAACCTTGTTGTCGTGATGTTTGTTAAAGTAACTTTGTTCTCATGATGGTTGTTAGAGTAACCTTGTTGTCATGATAGTTGTTAGAGTAACCTTATTGTCATGATGTTTGTTAGAGTAATCTTCTTGTCATGATGGTTGTTAGAGTAACCTTATTGTCATGATTGTTGTTAGAGTAACATTGTTCTCATGATAGTTGTTAGAGTAACCTTGTTGTCATGATAGTTGTTAGAGTAACCTTATTGTCATGATGGTTGTTAGAATAACCTTGTTGTCATGATGTTTGTTAAAGTAACCTTGTTCTCATGATGGTTGTTAGAGTAACCTTGTTGTCATGATAGTTGTTAGAGTAACCTTGTTGTCATGTTGTTTGTTAAAGTAATCTTGTTGTCATGATGTTTGTTAAAGTAATCTTGTTGTCATGATGTTTGTTAAAGTAACCTTGTTGTCATGATGGTTGTTAGAGTAACCTTGTTGTCATGATGGTTGTTAGAGTAACCTTATAGTCGTGATGTTTGTTAAAGTAACCTTATTGTCGTGATATTTGTTAAAGTAATCTTGTTGTCATCAGGTTGTTAGAGTAACCTTGTTGTCGTGATGTTTGTTAAAGTAACCTTGTTGTCATGATGGTTGTTAGAGTAACCTTATTGTCATGATGTTTGTTAGAGTAATCTTCTTGTCATGATGGTTGTTAGAGTAACCTTATTGTCATGATGTTTGTTAGAGTAATCTTGTTGTCATGATGTTTGTTAAAGTAATCTTGTTGTCATGATGGTTGTTAGAGTAATCTTGTTGTCATGATGGTTGTTAGAGTAACCTTATTGTCATGATGTATGTCAAAGTAACCTTGTTGTCATGATGGTTGTTAGAGTAACCTTGTTGTTATGATGTTTGTTAAAGTAACCTTGTTGTCATAATAGTTGTTAGAGTAATCTTGTTGTCATGATGTTTGTTAGAGTAACCTTATTGTCGTGATGTTTGTTAAAGTAATCTTGTTGTCATGATAGTTGTTAGAGTAACCTTGTTGTCGTGATGTTTGTTAAAGTAACCTTGTTGTCATGATGGTTGTTAGAGTAACCTTATAGTCATGATGTTTGTCAGAGTAACCTTGTTGTCATGATGGTTGTTAGAGTAACCTTGTTGTCATGATGGTTGTTAGAGTAACCTTATTGTTATGATGTTTGTTAGAGTAACCTTATTGTCGTGATGTTTGTCAAAGTAATCTTGTTGTCATGATGTTTGTTAAAGTAACCTTGTTGTCATGATGGTTGTTAGAATAACCTTCTTGTCATGATGTTTGTTAAAGTAACCTTGTTGTCATGATAGTTGTTAGAGTAACCTTGTTGTCATGATAGTTGTTAGAGTAACCTTGTTGTCATGATGTTTGTTAAAGTAATCTTGTTGTCATGATGTTTGTTAAAGTAATCTTGTTGTCATGATGTTTCTTAAAGTAACCTTGTTGTCATGATGGTTGTTAGAGTAACCTTATTGTCGTGATGTTTGTTAAAGTAATCTTGTTGTCATGATGTTTGTTAAAGTAACCTTGTTGTCATGATGTTTGTTAGAGTAACCTTGTTGTCATGATGGTTGTTAGAGTAACCTTATAGTCGTGATGTTTGTTAGAGTAACCTTATTGTCGTGATATTTGTTAAAGTAATCTTGTTGTCATCATGGTTGTTAGAGTAACCTTGTTGTCGTGATGTTTGTTAAAGTAACCTTGTTGTCATGATGGTTGTTAGAGTAACCTTATTGTCATGATGTTTGTTAGAGTAATCTTCTTGTCATGATGGTTGTTAGAGTAACCTTATTGTCATGATGTTTGTTAGAGTAATCTTGTTGTCATGATGTTTGTTAAAGTAATCTTGTTGTCATGATGGTTGTTAGAGTAATCTTGTTGTCATGATGGTTGTTAGAGTAACCTTATTGTCATGATGTTTGTCAAAGTAATCTTGTTGTCATGATGGTTGTTAGAGTAACCTTGTTGTTATGATGTTTGTTAAAGTAACCTTGTTGTCATGATAGTTGTTAGAGTAATCTTGTTGTCATGATGTTTGTTAGAGTAACCTTATTGTCGTGATGTTTGTTAAAGTAATCTTGTTGTCATGATAGTTGTTAGAGTAACCTTGTTGTCGTGATGTTTGTTAAAGAAACCTTGTTGTCATGATGGTTGTTAGAGTAACCTTATTGTCATGATGTTTGTCAGAGTAACCTTGTTGTCATGATGGTTGTTAGAGTAACCTTGTTGTCATGATGGTTGTTAGAGTAACCTTATTCTTATGATGTTTGTAAGAGTAACCTTATTGTCGTGATGTTTGTCAAAGTAATCTTGTTGTCATGATGTTTGTTAAAGTAATCTTGTTGTCATGATGGTTGTTAAAGTAACCTTATTGTCGTGATAGTTGTTAGAGTAACCTTATTGTCGTGATGTTTGTTAAAGTAATCTTGTTGTCATGATGGTTGTTAGAGTAACCTTGTTGTCGTGATGTTTGTTAAAGTAACCTTGTTGTCATGATGGTTGTTAGAGTAACCTTATTGTCGTGATGTTTGTTAAAGTAATCTTGTTGTCATGATGGTTGCAAGAGTAACCTTGTTGTCATGATAGTTGTTAGAGTAACCTTATTGTCATGATGTTTGTTAAAGTAACCTTGTTGTCATGATGGTTGTTAAAGTAACCTTGTTCTCATAATGTTTGTTAAAGTAACCTTGTTGTCATGATAGTTGTTAGAGTAATCTTGTTGTCATGATGTTTGTTAAAGTAACCTTATTGTCATGATAGTTGTTAGAGTAACCTTATTGTCGTGATGTTTGTTAAAGTAATCTTGTTGTCATGATGGTTGTTAGAGTAACCTTGTTGTCGTGATGTTTCTTAAAGTAACCTTGTTGTCATGATGGTTGTTAGAGTAACCTTGTTGTCATGATGGTTGTTAGAGTAACCTTATTGTTATGATGTTTGTTAGAGTAACCTTATTGTCGTGATGTTTGTCAAAGTAATCTTGTTGTCATGATGTTTGTTAAAGTAATCTTGTTGTCATGATGGTTGTCAGAGTAACCTTATTCTCGTGATGTTTGATAAAGTAATCTTGTTGTCATGATGGTTGTCAGAGTAATTTTGTTGTCATGATGGTTGTTAAAGTAATCTTGTTGTCATGATGTTTCTTAAAGTAACCTTGTTGTCATGATGGTTGTTAGAGTAACCTTGTTGTCATGATGGTTGTTAGAGTAACCTTATTGTCGTGATGTTTGTTAAAGTAATCTTGTTGTCATGATGTTTGTTAAAGTAACCTTGTTGTCATGATGTTTGTTAGAGTAACCTTGTTGTCATGATGGTTGTTAGAGTAACCTTATTGTCGTGATGTTTGTTAGAGTAACCTTATTGTCGTGATATTTGTTAAAGTAATCTTGTTGTCATCATGGTTGTTAGAGTAACCTTGTTGTCGTGATGTTTGTTAAAGTAACCTTGTTGTCATGATGGTTGTTAGAGTAACCTTATTGTCATGATGTTTGTTAGAGTAATCTTCTTGTCATGATGGTTGTTAGAGTAACCTTATTGTCATGATGTTTGTTAGAGTAATCTTGTTGTCATGATGTTTGTTAAAGTAATCTTGTTGTCATGATGGTTGTTAGAGTAATCTTGTTGTCATGATGGTTGTTAGAGTAACCTTATTGTCATGATGTTTGTCAAAGTAATCTTGTTGTCATGATGGTTGTTAGAGTAACCTTGTTGTCGTGATGTTTGTTAAAGAAACCTTGTTGTCATGATGGTTGTTAGAGTAACCTTATTGTCATGATGTTTGTCAGAGTAACCTTGTTGTCATGATGGTTGTTAGAGTAACCTTGTTGTCATGATGGTTGTTAGAGTAACCTTATTGTTAT
Organism: Tachypleus tridentatus; assembly: GCF_004210375.1. Taxonomy (NCBI): domain Eukaryota; kingdom Metazoa; phylum Arthropoda; class Merostomata; order Xiphosura; family Limulidae; genus Tachypleus; species Tachypleus tridentatus. The sequence continues at coordinate 11,088,300 of NC_134830.1, read as the reverse complement.
GATGTTTGTAAGAGTAACCTTATTGTCGTGATGTTTGTCAAAGTAATCTTGTTGTCATGATGTTTGTTAAAGTAATCTTGTTGTCATGATGGTTGTTAAAGTAACCTTATTGTCGTGATAGTTGTTAGAGTAACCTTATTGTCGTGATGTTTGTTAAAGTAATCTTGTTGTCATGATGGTTGTTAGAGTAACCTTGTTGTCGTGATGTTTGTTAAAGTAACCTTGTTGTCATGATGGTTGTTAGAGTAACCTTATTGTCGTGATGTTTGTTAGAGTAATCTTCTTGTCATGATGGTTGTTAGAGTAACCTTATTGTCATGATGTTTGTTAGAGTAATCTTGTTGTCATGATGTTTGTTAAAGTAATCTTGTTGTCATGATGGTTGTTAGAGTAATCTTGTTGTCATGATGGTTGTTAGAGTAACCTTATTGTCATGATGTTTGTCAAAGTAACCTTGTTGTCATGATGGTTGTTAGAGTAACCTTGTTGTTATGATGTTTGTTAAAGTAACCTTGTTGTCATGATAGTTGTTGGAGTAATCTTGTTGTCATGATGTTTGTTAGAGTAACCTTATTGTCGTGATGTTTGTTAAAGTAATCTTGTTGTCATGATAGTTGTTAGAGTAACCTTGTTGTCGTGATGTTTGTTAAAGTAACCTTGTTGTCATGATGGTTGTTAGAGTAACCTTATAGTCATGATGTTTGTCAGAGTAACCTTGTTGTCATGATGGTTGTTAGAGTAACCTTGTTGTCATGATGGTTGTTAGAGTAACCTTATTGTTATAATGTTTGTTAGAGTAACCTTATTGTCGTGATGTTTGTCAAAGTAATCTTGTTGTCATGATGTTTGTTAAAGTAATCTTGTTGTCATGATGGTTGTTAGAGTAACCTTATTGTCGTGATGTTTGTTAAAGTAATCTTGTTGTCATGATGGTTGTTAGAGTAATTTTGTTGTCATGATGGTTGTTAGAGTAACCTCATTCTCATGATGTTTGTTAGAGTAACCTTATTGTCATGATGGTTGTTAGAGTAACCTTGTTGTAATGATGGTTGTTAGAGTAACCTTGTTGTCGTGATGTTTGTTAAAGTAACTTTGTTCTCATGATGGTTGTTAGAGTAACCTTGTTGTCATGATAGTTGTTAGAGTAACCTTATTGTCATGATGTTTGTTAGAGTAATCTTCTTGTCATGATGGTTGTTAGAGTAACCTTATTGTCATGATTGTTGTTAGAGTAACATTGTTCTCATGATAGTTGTTAGAGTAACCTTGTTGTCATGATAGTTGTTAGAGTAACCTTATTGTCATGATGGTTGTTAGAATAACCTTGTTGTCATGATGTTTGTTAAAGTAACCTTGTTCTCATGATGGTTGTTAGAGTAACCTTGTTGTCATGATAGTTGTTAGAGTAACCTTGTTGTCATGTTGTTTGTTAAAGTAATCTTGTTGTCATGATGTTTGTTAAAGTAATCTTGTTGTCATGATGTTTGTTAAAGTAACCTTGTTGTCATGATGGTTGTTAGAGTAACCTTGTTGTCATGATGGTTGTTAGAGTAACCTTATAGTCGTGATGTTTGTTAAAGTAACCTTATTGTCGTGATATTTGTTAAAGTAATCTTGTTGTCATCAGGTTGTTAGAGTAACCTTGTTGTCGTGATGTTTGTTAAAGTAACCTTGTTGTCATGATGGTTGTTAGAGTAACCTTATTGTCATGATGTTTGTTAGAGTAATCTTCTTGTCATGATGGTTGTTAGAGTAACCTTATTGTCATGATGTTTGTTAGAGTAATCTTGTTGTCATGATGTTTGTTAAAGTAATCTTGTTGTCATGATGGTTGTTAGAGTAATCTTGTTGTCATGATGGTTGTTAGAGTAACCTTATTGTCATGATGTATGTCAAAGTAACCTTGTTGTCATGATGGTTGTTAGAGTAACCTTGTTGTTATGATGTTTGTTAAAGTAACCTTGTTGTCATAATAGTTGTTAGAGTAATCTTGTTGTCATGATGTTTGTTAGAGTAACCTTATTGTCGTGATGTTTGTTAAAGTAATCTTGTTGTCATGATAGTTGTTAGAGTAACCTTGTTGTCGTGATGTTTGTTAAAGTAACCTTGTTGTCATGATGGTTGTTAGAGTAACCTTATAGTCATGATGTTTGTCAGAGTAACCTTGTTGTCATGATGGTTGTTAGAGTAACCTTGTTGTCATGATGGTTGTTAGAGTAACCTTATTGTTATGATGTTTGTTAGAGTAACCTTATTGTCGTGATGTTTGTCAAAGTAATCTTGTTGTCATGATGTTTGTTAAAGTAACCTTGTTGTCATGATGATTGTTAGAATAACCTTCTTGTCATGATGTTTGTTAAAGTAACCTTGTTGTCATGATAGTTGTTAGAGTAACCTTGTTGTCATGATAGTTGTTAGAGTAACCTTGTTGTCATGATGTTTGTTAAAGTAATCTTGTTGTCATGATGTTTGTTAAAGTAATCTTGTTGTCATGATGTTTGTTAAAGTAACCTTGTTGTCATGATGGTTGTTAGAGTAACCTTATTGTCGTGATGTTTGTTAAAGTAATCTTGTTGTCATGATGTTTGTTAAAGTAACCTTGTTGTCATGATGTTTGTTAGAGTAACCTTGTTGTCATGATGGTTGTTAGAGTAACCTTATAGTCGTGATGTTTGTTAGAGTAACCTTATTGTCGTGATATTTGTTAAAGTAATCTTGTTGTCATCATGGTTGTTAGAGTAACCTTGTTGTCGTGATGTTTGTTAAAGTAACCTTGTTGTCATGATGGTTGTTAGAGTAACCTTATTGTCATGATGTTTGTTAGAGTAATCTTCTTGTCATGATGGTTGTTAGAGTAACCTTATTGTCATGATGTTTGTTAGAGTAATCTTGTTGTCATGATGTTTGTTAAAGTAATCTTGTTGTCATGATGGTTGTTAGAGTAATCTTGTTGTCATGATGGTTGTTAGAGTAACCTTATTGTCATGATGTTTGTCAAAGTAATCTTGTTGTCATGATGGTTGTTAGAGTAACCTTGTTGTTATGATGTTTGTTAAAGTAACCTTGTTGTCATGATAGTTGTTAGAGTAATCTTGTTGTCATGATGTTTGTTAGAGTAACCTTATTGTCGTGATGTTTGTTAAAGTAATCTTGTTGTCATGATAGTTGTTAGAGTAACCTTGTTGTCGTGATGTTTGTTAAAGAAACCTTGTTGTCATGATGGTTGTTAGAGTAACCTTATTGTCATGATGTTTGTCAGAGTAACCTTGTTGTCATGATGGTTGTTAGAGTAACCTTGTTGTCATGATGGTTGTTAGAGTAACCTTATTCTTATGATGTTTGTAAGAGTAACCTTATTGTCGTGATGTTTGTCAAAGTAATCTTGTTGTCATGATGTTTGTTAAAGTAATCTTGTTGTCATGATGGTTGTTAAAGTAACCTTATTGTCGTGATAGTTGTTAGAGTAACCTTATTGTCGTGATGTTTGTTAAAGTAATCTTGTTGTCATGATGGTTGTTAGAGTAACCTTGTTGTCGTGATGTTTGTTAAAGTAACCTTGTTGTCATGATGGTTGTTAGAGTAACCTTATTGTCGTGATGTTTGTTAAAGTAATCTTGTTGTCATGATGGTTGCAAGAGTAACCTTGTTGTCATGATAGTTGTTAGAGTAACCTTATTGTCATGATGTTTGTTAAAGTAACCTTGTTGTCATGATGGTTGTTAAAGTAACCTTGTTCTCATAATGTTTGTTAAAGTAACCTTGTTGTCATGATAGTTGTTAGAGTAATCTTGTTGTCATGATGTTTGTTAAAGTAACCTTATTGTCATGATAGTTGTTAGAGTAACCTTATTGTCGTGATGTTTGTTAAAGTAATCTTGTTGTCATGATGGTTGTTAGAGTAACCTTGTTGTCGTGATGTTTCTTAAAGTAACCTTGTTGTCATGATGGTTGTTAGAGTAACCTTGTTGTCATGATGGTTGTTAGAGTAACCTTATTGTTATGATGTTTGTTAGAGTAACCTTATTGTCGTGATGTTTGTCAAAGTAATCTTGTTGTCATGATGTTTGTTAAAGTAATCTTGTTGTCATGATGGTTGTCAGAGTAACCTTATTGTCGTGATGTTTGATAAAGTAATCTTGTTGTCATGATGGTTGTCAGAGTAATTTTGTTGTCATGATGGTTGTTAAAGTAATCTTGTTGTCATGATGTTTCTTAAAGTAACCTTGTTGTCATGATGGTTGTTAGAGTAACCTTGTTGTCATGATGGTTGTTAGAGTAACCTTATTGTCGTGATGTTTGTTAAAGTAATCTTGTTGTCATGATGTTTGTTAAAGTAACCTTGTTGTCATGATGTTTGTTAGAGTAACCTTGTTGTCATGATGGTTGTTAGAGTAACCTTATAGTCGTGATGTTTGTTAGAGTAACCTTATTGTCGTGATATTTGTTAAAGTAATCTTGTTGTCATCATGGTTGTTAGAGTAACCTTGTTGTCGTGATGTTTGTTAAAGTAACCTTGTTGTCATGATGGTTGTTAGAGTAACCTTATTGTCATGATGTTTGTTAGAGTAATCTTCTTGTCATGATGGTTGTTAGAGTAACCTTATTGTCATGATGTTTGTTAGAGTAATCTTGTTGTCATGATGTTTGTTAAAGTAATCTTGTTGTCATGATGGTTGTTAGAGTAATCTTGTTGTCATGATGGTTGTTAGAGTAACCTTATTGTCATGATGTTTGTCAAAGTAATCTTGTTGTCATGATGGTTGTTAGAGTAACCTTGTTGTCGTGATGTTTGTTAAAGAAACCTTGTTGTCATGATGGTTGTTAGAGTAACCTTATTGTCATGATGTTTGTCAGAGTAACCTTGTTGTCATGATGGTTGTTAGAGTAACCTTGTTGTCATGATGGTTGTTAGAGTAACCTTATTGTTATGATGTTTGTAAGAGTAACCTTATTGTCGTGATGTTTGTCAAAGTAATCTTGTTGTCATGATGTTTGTTAAAGTAATCTTGTTGTCATGATGGTTGTTAAAGTAACCTTATTGTCGTGATAGTTGTTAGAGTAACCTTATTGTCGTGATGTTTGTTAAAGTAATCTTGTTGTCATGATGGTTGTTAGAGTAACCTTGTTGTCGTGATGTTTGTTAAAGTAACCTTGTTGTCATGATGGTTGTTAGAGTAACCTTATTGTCGTGATGTTTGTTAAAATAATCTTGTTGTCATGATGGTTGCAAGAGTAACCTTGTTGTCATGATAGTTGTTAGAGTAACCTTATTGTCATGATGTTTGTTAAAGTAACCTTGTTGTCATGATGGTTGTTAAAGCAACCTTGTTCTCATAATGTTTGTTAAAGTAACCTTGTTGTCATGATAGTTGTTAGAGTAATCTTGTTGTCATGATGTTTGTTAAAGTAACCTTATTGTCATGATAGTTGTTAGAGTAACCTTATTGTCGTGATGTTTGTTAAAGTAATCTTGTTGTCATGATGGTTGTTAGAGTAACCTTGTTGTCGTGATGTTTCTTAAAGTAACCTTGTTGTCATGATGGTTGTTAGAGTAACCTTGTTGTCATGATGGTTGTTAGAGTAACTTTATTGTTATGATGTTTGTTAGAGTAACCTTATTGTCGTGATGTTTGTCAAAGTAATCTTGTTGTCATGATGTTTGTTAAAGTAATCTTGTTGTCATGATGGTTGTCAGAGTAACCTTATTGTCGTGATGTTTGATAAAGTAATCTTGTTGTCATGATGGTTGTCAGAGTAATTTTGTTGTCATGATGGTTGTTAGAGTATCCTTATTGTCATGATGTTTGTTAGAGTAATATTGTTGTCATGATGGTTGTTAGAGTAACCTTATTGTCATGATGTTTGTTAGAGTAACCTTGTTGTCATGATGGTTGTTAGAGTAACCTTGTTGTCATGATGGTTGTTAGAGTAACCTTATTGTCATGATAGTTGTTAGAGTAACCTTGTTGTCGTGATGTTTGTTAACGTAACCTTGTTGTCATGATGGTTGCTAGAGTAACCTTGTTGTCATGATGGTTGTTAGAGTAACCTTATTGTCATGATTGTTGTTAGAGTAACATTGTTGTCATGATAGTTGTTAGAGTAACCTTGTTGTTATGATGTTTGTTAAAGTAACCTTATTGTCATAATGGTTGTTAGAGTAACCTTGTTGTCGTGATGTTTGTTAAAGTAACCTTGTTCTCATGATGGTTGTTAGAGTAACCTTGTTGTCATGATAATTGTTAGAGTAACCTTATTGTCATGATGTTTGTTAGAGTAATCTTCTTGTCATGATGGTTGTTAGAGTAACCTTATTGTCATGATGTTTGTTAGAGTAACCTTATTGTCGTGATGTTTGTTAAAGTAACCTTGTTGTAATGATGTTTGTTAGAGTAACCTTATTGTCGTGATGTTTGTTAAAGTAACCTTGTTGTCATGATGGTTGTTAGAGTAACCTTGTTGTCATGATGGTTGTTAGAGTAACCTTATTGTCATGATAGTTGTTAGAGTAACCTTGTTGTCGTGATGTTTGTTAACGTAACCTTGTTGTCATGATGGTTGCTAGAGTAACCTTATTGTCATGATTGTTGTTAGAGTAACATTGTTGTCATGATAGTTGTTAGAGTAACCTTATTGTCATGATGGTTGTTAGAATAACCTTGTTGTCATGATGTTTGTTAAAGTAACCTTGTTGTCATGATGGTTGTTAGAGTAACCTTGTTGTCATGATGGTTGTTAGAGTAACCTTGTTGTCGTGATGTTTGTTAAAATAATCTTGTTGTCATGATGTTTGTTAAAGTAACCTTGTTGTCATGATGTTTGTTAGAGTAACCTTGTTGTCATGATGGTTGTTAGAGTAACCTTGTTGTCGTGATGTTTGTTAAAATAATCTTGTTGTCATGATGTTTGTTAAAGTAACCTTGTTGTCATGATGTTTGTTAGAGTAACCTTGTTGTCATGATGGTTGTTAGAGTAACCTTATAGTCGTGATGTTTGTTAGAGTAACCTTATTGTCGTGATATTTGTTAAAGTAATCTTGTTGTCATCATGGTTGTTAGAGTAACCTTGTTGTCGTGATGTTTGTTAAAGTAACCTTGTTGTCATGATGGTTGTTAGAGTAACCTTATTGTCATGATGTTTGTTAGAGTAATCTTCTTGTCATGATGGTTGTTAGAGTAACCTTATTGTCATGATGTTTGTTAGAGTAATCTTGTTGTCATGATGTTTGTTAAAGTAATCTTGTTGTCATGATGGTTGTTAGAGTAATCTTGTTGTCATGATGGTTGTTAGAGTAACCTTATTGTCATGATGTTTGTCAAAGTAACCTTGTTGTCATGATGGTTGTTAGAGTAACCTTGTTGTTATGATGTTTGTTAAAGTAACCTTGTTGTCATGATAGTTGTTGGAGTAATCTTGTTGTCATGATGTTTGTTAGAGTAACCTTATTGTCGTGATGTTTGTTAAAGTAATCTTGTTGTCATGATAGTTGTTAGAGTAACCTTGTTGTCGTGATGTTTGTTAAAGTAACCTTGTTGTCATGATGGTTGTTAGAGTAACCTTATAGTCATGATGTTTGTCAGAGTAACCTTGTTGTCATGATGGTTGTTAGAGTAACCTTGTTGTCATGATGGTTGTTAGAGTAACCTTGTTGTCATGATGGTTGTTAGAGTAACCTTATTGTTATGATGTTTGTTAGAGTAACCTTATTGTCGTGATGTTTGTCAAAGTAATCTTGTTGTCATGATGTTTGTTAAAGTAATCTTGTTGTCATGATGGTTGTTAGAGTAACCTTATTGTCGTGATGTTTGTTAAAGTAATCTTGTTGTCATGATGGTTGTTAGAGTAATTTTGTTGTCATGATGGTTGTTAGAGTAACCTTATTCTCATGATGTTTGTTAGAGTAACCTTATTGTCATGATGGTTGTTAGAGTAACCTTGTTGTAATGATGGTTGTTAGAGTAACCTTATTGTCATGATAGTTGTTAGAGTAACTTTGTTGTCGTGATGTTTGTTAACGTAACCTTGTTGTCAGGATGGTTGCTAGAGTAACCTTGTTGTCATGATGGTTGTTAGAGTAACCTTATTGTCATGATTGTTGTTAGAGTAACATTGTTGTCATGATAGTTGTTAGAGTAACCTTGTTGTTGTGATGTTTGTTAAAGTAACCTTATTGTCATAATGGTTGTTAGAGTAACCTTGTTGTCGTGATGTTTGTTAAAGTAACCTTGTTCTCATGATGGTTGTTAGAGTAACCTTGTTGTCATGATAGTTGTTAGAGTAACCTTATTGTCATGATGTTTGTTAGAGTAATCTTCTTGTCATGATGGTTGTTAGAGTAACCTTATTGTCATGATTGTTGTTAGAGTAACATTGTTGTCATGATAGTTGTTAGAGTAACCTTGTTGTCATGATAGTTGTTAGAGTAACCTTATTGTCATGATGGTTGTTAGAATAACCTTGTTGTCATGATGTTTGTTAAAGTAACCTTGTTCTCATGATGGTTGTTAGAGTAACCTTGTTGTCATGATAGTTGTTAGAGTAACCTTGTTGTCATGTTGTTTGTTAAAGTAATCTTGTTGTCATGATGTTTGTTAAAGTAATCTTGTTGTCATGATGTTTGTTAAAGTAACCTTGTTGTCATGATGGTTGTTAGAGTAACCTTGTTGTCATGATGGTTGTTAGAGTAACCTTATAGTCGTGATGTTTGTTAAAGTAACCTTATTGTCGTGATATTTGTTAAAGTAATCTTGTTGTCATCAGGTTGTTAGAGTAACCTTGTTGTCGTGATGTTTGTTAAAGTAACCTTGTTGTCATGATGGTTGTTAGAGTAACCTTATTGTCATGATGTTTGTTAGAGTAATCTTCTTGTCATGATGGTTGTTAGAGTAACCTTATTGTCATGATGTTTGTTAGAGTAATCTTGTTGTCATGATGTTTGTTAAAGTAATCTTGTTGTCATGATGGTTGTTAGAGTAATCTTGTTGTCATGATGGTTGTTAGAGTAACCTTATTGTCATGATGTATGTCAAAGTAATCTTGTTGTCATGATGTTTGTTAAAGTAACCTTGTTGTCATGATGGTTGTTAGAGTAACCTTATTGTCATGATGTTTGTTAGAGTAATCTTCTTGTCATGATGGTTGTTAGAGTAACCTTATTGTCATGATGTTTGTTAGAGTAATCTTGTTGTCATGATGTTTGTTAAAGTAATCTTGTTGTCATGATGGTTGTTAGAGTAATCTTGTTGTCATGATGGTTGTTAGAGTAACCTTATAGTCATGATGTTTGTCAGAGTAACCTTGTTGTCATGATGGTTGTTAGAGTAACCTTGTTGTCATGATGGTTGTTAGAGTAACCTTATTGTTATGATGTTTGTTAGAGTAACCTTATTGTCGTGATGTTTGTCAAAGTAATCTTGTTGTCATGATGTTTGTTAAAGTAATCTTGTTGTCATGATGGTTGTTAGAGTAACCTTATTGTCGTGATGTTTGTTAAAGTAATCTTGTTGTCATGATGTTTGTTAGAGTAACCTTATTGTCATGATGGTTGTTAGAGTAACCTTGTTGTAATGATGGTTGTTAGAGTAACCTTATTGTCATGAAAGTTGTTAGAGTAACTTTGTTGTCGTGATGTTTGTTAACGTAACCTTGTTGTCAGGATGGTTGCTAGAGTAACCTTGTTGTCATGATGGTTGTTAGAGTAACCTTATTGTCATGATTGTTGTTAGAGTAACCTTGTTGTTGTTATGTTTGTTAAAGTAACCTTATTGTCATAATGGTTGTTAGAGTAACCTTGTTGTCGTGATGTTTGTTAAAGTAACCTTGTTCTCATGATGGTTGTTAGAGTAACCTTGTTGTCATGATAGTTGTTAGAGTAACCTTATTGTCATGATGTTTGTTAGAGTAATCTTCTTGTCATGATGGTTGTTAGAGTAAACTTATTGTCATGATTGTTGTTAGAGTAACATTGTTCTCATGATAGTTGTTAGAGTAACCTTGTTGTCATGATAGTTGTTAGAGTAACCTTATTGTCATGATGGTTGTTAGAATAACCTTGTTGTCATGATGTTTGTTAAAGTAACCTTGTTCTCATGATGGTTGTTAGAGTAACCTTGTTGTCATGATAGTTGTTAGAGTAACCTTGTTGTCATGATGTTTGTTAAAGTAATCTTGTTGTCATGATGTTTGTTAAAGTAATCTTGTTGTCATGATGTTTGTTAAAGTAACCTTGTTGTCATGATGGTTGTTAGAGTAACCTTGTTGTCATGATGGTTGTTAGAGTAACCTTATAGTCGTGATGTTTGTTAAAGTAACCTTATTGTCGTGATATTTGTTAAAGTAATCTTGTTGTCATGATGGTTGTTAGAGTAATTGTGTTGTCATGATGGTTGTTAGAGTAACTTTATTGTCATGATGTTTGTTAGAGTAACCTTGTTGTCATGATGGTTGTTAGAGTAACCTTGTTGTCATGATGGTTGTTAAAGTAATCTTGTTGTCATGATAATTGTTAGAGTAACCTTGTTGTCGTGATGTTTGTTAAAGTAACCTTGTTGTCATGATGGTTGTTAGAGTAACCTTATTGTCATGATGTTTGTCAGAGTAACCTTGTTGTCATGATGGTTGTTAGAGTAACCTTGTTGTCATGATGGTTGTTAGAGTAACCTTTTTGTTATGATGTTTGTTAGAGTAACCTTATTGTCATGATGGTTGTTAGAGTAACCTTGTTGTCATGATGGTTGTTAGAGTAATCTTATTATCATGATAGTTGTTAGAGTAACTTTGTTGTCGTGATGTTTGTTAACGTAACCTTGTTGTCATGATGGTTGCTATAGTAACCTTATTGTCATGATTGTTGTTAGAGTAACATTGTTGTCATGAAGGTTGCTAGAGTAACCTTGTTGTCATGATAGTTGTTAGGGTAACATTGTTGTCATGATAGTTGTTAGGGTAACATTGCTGTTGAGATGGTTCTTAGAATAACCTTATTGTTATGATGTTTGTTAAAGTAATCTTGTTGTCATGATGGTTGCTAGAGTAACCTTGTTGTCATGATAGTTGTTAGGGTAACATTGTTGTCATGATGGTTGTTAGAGTAATCTTGTTGTCATGATGTTTCTTAAAGTAATCTTGTTGTCATGATGTTTGTTAGAGTAACCTTATTGTCGTGATGTTTGTTAAAGTAACCTTATTGTCATGATGTTTGTTAGAGTAACCTTATTGTCGTGTTGTTTGTTAAAGTAACCTTGTTGTCATGATGTTTGTTAGAGTAACCTTATTGTCATGATAGTTGTTAGAGTAATCTTATTGTCATGATGTTTGTTAAAGTAATCTTGTTGTAATGATATTTGTTAAAGTAATCTTGTTGTCATGATGTTTGTTAAAGTAATCTTGTTGTCATGATGGTTGTTAGAGTAACCTTGTTGTCATGATGGTTGTTAGAGTAACCTTATTGTCATGATGTTTGTTAAAGTAACCTTCTTGTCATGATGGTTGTTAGCGTAATCTTGTTGTTATGATGTTTGTTAAAGTAACCTTGTTGTCATGATAATTGTTAGAGTAATCTTGTTGTCATGATGTTTGTTAAAGTAACCTTATTGTCATGATAGTTGTTAGAGTAACCTTATTGTCGTGATGTTTGTTAAAGTATTCTTGTTGTCATGATGGTTGTTAGAGTAACCTTGTTGTCGTGATGTTTGTTAAAGTAACCTTGTTGTCATGATGGTTGTTAGAGTAACCTTGTTGTCATGATGGTTGTTAGAGTAACCTTATTGTTATGATGTTTGTCAAAGTAACCTTATTGTCGTGATGTTTGTCAAAGTAATCTTGTTGTCATGATGTTTGTTAGAGTAACCTTATTGTCATGATGTTTGTTAGAGTAATCTTGTTGTCATGATGGTTGTTAGAGTAACCTTATTGTCATGATGTTTGTTAGAGTAACCTTATTGTCGTGATGTTTGTTAAAGTAACCTTGTTGTCATGATGTTTGTTAAAGTAACCTTGTTGTCATGATGGTTGTTAGAGTAACCTTGTTGTCATGATAGTTGTTGGAGTAACCTTGTTGTCATGATGGTTGTTAGAGTAACCTTATAGTCGTGATGTTTGTTAGAGTAACCTTATTGTCGTGATGTTTGTTAAAGTAATCTTGTTGTCATGATGTTTGTTAAAGTAACCTTGTTGTCATGATGGTTGTTAGAGTAACCTTGTTGTCATGATGGTTGTTAGAGTAACCTTATTGTCGTGATGTTTGTTAAAGTAATCTTGTTGTCATGATGTTTGTTAAAGTAACCTTGTTGTCATGATGTTTGTTAGAGTAACCTTGTTGTCATGATGGTTGTTAGAGTAACATTGTTGTCATGATAGTTGTTAGAGTAACCTTGTTGTCGTGATGTTTGTTAAAGTAAACTTGTTCTCATGATGGTTGTTAGAGTAACCTTGTTGTCATGATAGTTGTTAGAGTAACCTTATTGTCATGATGTTTGTTAGAGTAACCTTATTGTCATGATGTTTGTTAGAGTAATCTTGTTGTCATGATGGTTGTTAGAGTAACCTTATTGTCATGATGTTTGTTAGAGTAACCTTATTGTCGTGATGTTTGTTAAAGTAACCTTGTTGTCATGATGTTTGTTAGAGTAATCTTGTTGTCATGATAGTTGTTAGAGTAACCTTATTGTCATGATGGTTGTTAGAGTAACCTTGTTGTCATGATGTTTGTTAAAGTAACCTTGTTGTCATGATGGTTGTTAGAGTAACCTTGTTGTCATGATAGTTGTTAGAGTAACCTTGTTGTCATGATGTTTGTTAAAGTAATCTTGTTGTCATGATGTTTGTTAAAGTAATCTTGTTGTCATGATGTTTCTTAAAGTAACCTTGTTGTCATGATGGTTGTTAGAGTAACCTTGTTGTCATGATGGTTGTTAGAGTAACCTTATTGTCGTGATGTTTGTTAAAGTAATTTTGTTGTCATGATGTTTGTTAAAGTAACCTTGTTGTCATGATGTTTGTTAGAGTAACCTTGTTGTCATGATGGTTGTTAGAGTAACCTTATAGTCGTGATGTTTGTTAGAGTAACCTTATTGTCGTGATGTTTGTTAAAGTAATCTTGTTGTCATGATGGTTGTTAGAGTAACCTTGTTGTCGTGATGTTTGTTAAAGTAACCTTGTTGTCATGATGGTTGTTAGAGTAACCTTGTTGTCATGATAGTTGTTAGAGTAACCTTGTTGTCATGATGTTTGTTAAAGTAATCTTGTTGTCATGATGTTTGTTAAGGTAACCTTGTTGTCATGATGGTTGTTAGAGTAACCTTGTTGTCATGATGGTTGTTAGAGTAACCTTATTGTCGTGATGTTTGTAAAGTAATCTTGTTGTCATGATGTTTGTTAGAGTAACCTTATTGTCGTGATGTTTGTTAAAGTAATCTTACTGTCATGATGGTTGTTAGAGTAATCTTATTGTCATGATGGTTGTTAGAGTAACCTTGTTGTCATGATGGTTGTTAGAGTAACCTTATTGTCATGATAGTTGTTAGAGTAACCTTGTTGTCATGATAGTTGTTAGAGTAACCTTGTTGTCGTGATGTTTGTAAAAGTAATCTTGTTGTCATGATGTTTGTTTGAGTAACCTTATTGTCGTGATGGTTGTTAAAGTAACCTTGTTGTCATGATGTTTGTTAAAGTAATCTTGTTGTCATGATGTTTGTTAGAGTAACCTTATTGTCATGATGTTTGTTAGAGTAATCTTGTTGTCATGATGGTTGTTAGAGTAACCTTGTTGTCATGATAGTTGTTAGAGTAACCTTGTTGTCATGATGGTTGTTAGAGTAACCTTATTGTCGTGATGTTTGTTAGAGTAACCTTATTGTCGTGATGTTTGTTAAAGTAATCTTGTTGTCATGATGTTTGTTAAAGTAACCTTGTTGTCATGATGGTTGTTAGAGTAACCTTGTTGTCATGATGGTTGTTAGAGTAACCTTATTGTCGTGATGTTTGTTAAAGTAATTTTGTTGTCATGATGTTTGTTAAAGTAACCTTGTTGTCATGATGTTTGTTAGAGTAACCTTGTTGTCATGATGGTTGTTAGAGTAACCTTATAGTCGTGATGTTTGTTAGAGTAACCTTATTGTCGTGATGTTTGTTAAAGTAATCTTGTTGTCATCATGGTTGTTAGAGTAACCTTGTTGTCGTGATGTTTGTTAAAGTAACCTTGTTGTCATGATGGTTGTTAGAGTAACCTTGTTGTCATGATAGTTGTTAGAGTAACCTTGTTGTCATGATGTTTGTTAAAGTAATCTTGTTGTCATGATGTTTGTTAAGGTAACCTTGTTGTCATGATGGTTGTTAGAGTAACCTTGTTGTCATGATGGTTGTTAGAGTAACCTTATTGTCGTGATGTTTGTAAAAGTAATCTTGTTGTCATGATGTTTGTTAGAGTAACCTTATTGTCGTGATGTTTGTTAAAGTAATCTTACTGTCATGATGGTTGTTAGAGTAATCTTATTGTCATGATGGTTGTTAGAGTAACCTTGTTGTCATGATGGTTGTTAGAGTAACCTTATTGTCATGATAGTTGTTAGAGTAACCTTGTTGTCATGATAGTTGTTAGAGTAACCTTGTTGTCGTGATGTTTGTAAAAGTAATCTTGTTGTCATGATGTTTGTTTGAGTAACCTTATTGTCGTGATGGTTGTTAAAGTAACCTTGTTGTCATGATGTTTGTTAAAGTAATCTTGTTGTCATGATGTTTGTTAGAGTAACCTTATTGTCATGATGTTTGTTAGAGTAATCTTGTTGTCATGATGGTTGTTAGAGTAACCTTGTTGTCATGATAGTTGTTAGAGTAACCTTGTTGTCATGATGGTTGTTAGAGTAACCTTATAGTCGTGATGTTTGTTAGAGTAACCTTATTGTCGTGATGTTTGTTAAAGTAATCTTGTTGTCATGATGTTTGTTAAAGTAACCTTGTTGTCATGATGGTTGTTAGAGTAACCTTGTTGTCATGATGGTTGTTAGAGTAACCTTATTGTCGTGATGTTT
Organism: Tachypleus tridentatus; assembly: GCF_004210375.1. Lineage (NCBI taxonomy): Eukaryota > Metazoa > Arthropoda > Merostomata > Xiphosura > Limulidae > Tachypleus > Tachypleus tridentatus. The sequence goes on along the minus strand of NC_134830.1, from coordinate 11,073,274 downwards.
GTTAAAGTAATCTTGTTGTCATGATGTTTGTTAAAGTAACCTTGTTGTCATGATGTTTGTTAGAGTAACCTTGTTGTCGTGATGTTTGTTAGAGTAACCTTATTGTCGTGATGTTTGTTAAAGTAATCTTGTTGTCATGATGTTTTTAAAGTAATCTTGTTGTCATGATGGTTGTTAGAGTTACCTTGTTGTCATGATGGTTGTTAGAGTTACCTTGTTGTCATGATGGTTGTTAGAGTAACCTTGTTGTCATGACGGTTGTTAGAGTAACCTTATTGTCATGATGGTTGTTAGAGTAACCTTATTGTCGTGATGTTTGTTAAAGTAATCTTGTTGTCATGATGGTTGCTAGAGTAGCCTTGTCGTTAAGGTAGTGTTAGAGAAATATTGTCGTAAGTGTTTCTAATAGTGTAGCCTCTTTTGGCCAGTATGCCATTCAAGCGGATTATGTCAATTTAAACAATATTATATTAAAAATCTTGTTTAGTGCAACGGTATGTCTTGGGAGTTAAAACGTTAAAATCAAGAGTTTGATTCCCCTTAGTGAGCTTGTTGTCCAATTTGTTTTGTCAGAGGTAAGTTTTTTCAAAACGTTTTAATAAAGCAAGTTCGTTGTGAAATGCTTTATTGTATTAGTGTTTGTCAATGCGATTACTGAACACGCATCAGTCACGTATGTTCTATATCTTGCGTTATATGCTACAGGCTACGTTCACTGGTAAGCCTAATTTCAAGTGCAACATTTCAATAGAATTCCGAAGCTATATATTATTAACTCTCTTTCTTGCAAAAATTTTTTCCGCTAATTTACTGATAAAACAAACACGCTAACTCACTGACAAATAGACTTACTAAATCTCAGTATTTAACTCATTAACTGAGACTAAAGTGGTTAAATAACTCAATATGACATTTTTATATCGTATTAGTTTTACTTTTAAGACATATTACATCACGTAATATGGCTCTCCTTTGTGAAAGAAAACACTAAGATATAACTCACAGAAGTATTTTTAAGCATTCTTTAAACGCCTAAAACAGTAAATGAAATGAAAAAGACACTATTTGACAAACAATTATATTTTCTAATTTCATTGTTTTAACCTTAAATGTGCGCGAATTGTGAATACAGAAAACATAAACAAACTGCTCTTCAACCTGTAACTCATATCACGAACTACTTACTATAAATGTAGTAATATCAGTTATTCCTAGTGCTTTGTCCATGTGTTTTTTCACATTTGTTGTTCTGTGCCCTTGTGACCTTTGAACTTCTCTTACGTCCCCAGCTGGTACAATGGTAAGTCTATGGATTTGCAACGCTAAAATCAGGGGTTCGATTACCCTCGATGGATCAGCAGATAGCCCGATTTGGCTTTTCTATAAGAAAACACACACACACACACTTTCCTTACAACCGTAGGGAATATTAACCGAAAATATTCCCATGTTTAATGTGCGTTATTCTTTCGTGTAATGTATCATTTCATTTGTTTCAGTGAGAAGTCATATGCCCATGAAGGGATCGAACTTCGGATGGTAGCATTCTAAAGATCCTGCTTACTATTTGATATCTCAAACTTTCTGTCCACCTTAAACCTAAACACGTTCTTTTACTTCGACGGTTATTAGTTTTATGTATGATTTTAAAATACGTCAGATGTATTCTTATAAAATAATGACGGTTATTAGTTTTTATATATGATTCTAAAATACATCATATGTATTCTTATAAAATAATGACGGCTATTAGTTTTTATGTATGATTTTAAAATACGTCAGATGTATTCTTGTAAAATAATGACGGTGATTAGTTTTTATGTATGATTCTTATAAAATAATACTTTCGCACTATGCCTGGATACTCTCTCCCTAGACCATTCTTTAAGTTTTAGTTTTGCTTTTTATTCAAGTATAGTTTCAACATTTACACGTTAAAATAGTCACTGTACAAGTGTTAAAAAGTTTCTTTAGAATTTCACTTTAAGAGATTTATTTCAGTGTAATATCATGACATTGAGTACTAGCAATGTTTTAAAACAAAAACTTCTGAAATAACTTTTTACAAAAACATCTGTTAAAAGTCTCTCACAGTTTATAATAACACAGGTTTGCAAAGTTAAACTTCATAAAAGTCGTATCGATTTTAATTACGATTTTCCATAATTCAGCGACACAGATTTAAAACAATAATATTCTTTATTTTCTATCACGTAAAGAGTTTTTTTACAAATCTAGAGATTTTTTATTGTTATGTTTGGCTTCTCGAGCGATTGATAAATCTCTTACGTCACGATTGATTCAGAGAAATGTACATCCAGTGGTTGTCAACATTCTAACACTAACAGAATGTGACCCGATTACAATTAAAATAATTCACTGATGTGAAGGTACATATGACGTTTCATGCAAACGTGTACATGATGGAGAAAAATGGATATCACTTTCTAATTCAGCGTACAGGAATCACTATAGAACATGTACAAAGTTCAAAACAATAAAACTGTTCTAAGCCTGTGTAATTAGTTTTAATTACAAGTAACAAGAAAACCACAATAACCATCTATGGACATTCTACCTCAAGTCATTAGTTGGGTATCTTCACTTTCATTATTTTTTTGCACATATCAGCTGAGAAACACAGTTCTGAGAAATGCCAGCTTTCTCATCACTTCAGTTAGAACAATGTTAGATTGTCACGTTTTAGAGCTTTATACAGTCAGCTCTCACCACCTCAGTTAGATCGATATTAAATTGTCACGTTTTGGAGCTTTATACAGTCAGCTCTCACCACCTCAGTTAGATCGATATTAAAATGTCACGTTTTAGAGCTTTATACAGTCAGCTCTCACCACCTCAGTTAGATCGATATTAAAATGTCACGTTTTAGAGCTTTATACAGTCAGCTCTCACCACCTCAGTTAGATCAATATTAAAATGTCACGTTTTGGAGCTTTATACGGTCAGCTCTCACCACCTCAGTTAGATCGATATTAAAATGTCACGTTTTAGAGCTTTATATCATCAGCTCTCACGAATCTCAGTTGCAGTCATGTGAAACAGTTAGGTCACCCTATGAAAGCCTGTGTATTTTTGTAACATTTTTGGATATATAGATAATTAATCTCAATTTCAACAATACTGAGAGATTATAGAAATATAACTAAACAATTAAAACTGAAGAAAAGACTTTTCAAGATCTTCTGTAAATGTAATTCTACAAAAATGCATATTCTAACTGAGGAAAAAGTTAGGACACCCTACCCGCTAATAGGTAGTGTTACCCCCTTTGGCTGAAATAACTGCAGTGAGACACTTCTTGTAGCCATCTACCAGTCTCTGACATCGGTCTGAAGAAAGTTTGCCCCACTCTTCAATGCAGAATTCCTTCAGCTATGATATGTTTAAGGGGTTTCTTGCATGTACAGCCCGTTTCAATTGAATTTTCACAGTTTTCGGTGAAGCTGAGAAATATACATATAATGACAACTACAGCAAGATCTGTTCTACACCTAAGGACATAAAGTTCCATTAGGTGACAACTTCTATCATCGACCTCGTCAACTGATAACAGGTCGATACTATAGGTTTGGGCTTTGTTTCCAAGCGAGACCCCATGTGTTTTAATTCAACAATTCATCCGAGAAAGGTGTGAATAAAACCTGAATGCTGGTTGGAAGTAGAAAGCTGAACAAACTCAACTCTCATTCGAAACAAGTATTTCTATAGAACAAAAAACGTTTTTCTTTCTTTAGAATTTTGTGCACCTTGTTTGACACTCTTGTAATTTGCGTTTCGTACAACAACTGTTTTACGTAAATGAAATATATTCCTGATGACATCAGGGAATTAATTGCTTTTTCATTCCTACAAGAAAGTTTCAGACGTTTAGCAGCAGTTTAAGGGCTTTTACTTTCTGATACATGAAATGTATACACAGTTACATCTGAGAACAGCTCAATTCTAGGTTAGATTACGCTCTTTTGAAATCCACGTTTTTGTGTGTGTCTTACCCCAAAATAAATTGTTCTACGCCTAAAATGTTTTTCTGCATTATAGAACTTGAAGCTTGTCTCATCAACACGAACTTTTCACTGGAACACAATTCCGTTAGCAAACATCAGTAACACTAAAACCCGTCTAATTGTTGACAGAATCACTGCCTTAATAATAACCTATGCTTCTTTGTTATCGTCTGATGACTCTCTCTTTCTTTTCTTTAATTAGTGATTTAACACGTTGACTGCCACGCAGCAAATTAAATATAAATAAAATGATACATTCAAAGGTGCTAAGGAGCAGTCACAATGTCTCAAATCCATAAGTCGCAAGAGAAAGTCATAAGTGTTTGTAACACACTATCACTCACCAATTATTTTTTCTCGAGAATTTTTTGATAATTGGTTGTTCTTTCAAACATCTTATTTGTGTTTCAGCCGTACAATGAAATATACAGTTTTCTAAGTATGTTGATTTTTGGAACAAAGCCACTTGGAGCTATCTGCTGTGTCCATATCGGGATTCGAACCATGAGTTTTAGGTTCATAAACTTGCTTCTGTTCCACCGGGAAAAGAGATTTCTTGTTTTTCTTTCGTTGTGTAAACTTTTTAATGGTGTATATGGTTTCAAATGAAAGAAGGTTACTGAGTATCTTATTCTCCTGGTTACTGAGTATCTTGTTCTCATTGTTACTAAGTATCTTATTCTCCTGGTTACTGAGTATCTTGTTCTCATGGTTACTAAGTATCTTATTCTCCTGGTTACTGAATATCTTATTCTTCTGGTTACTGAGTATCTTATTCTCCTGGTTACTGAGTATCTTATTCTCCTGGTCACTGACTATCTTATTCTTCTGGTTACTGAGTTTCTTATTCTCCTGGTTACTGAGTATCTTATTCTCCTGGTTACTGACTATCTTATTCTCCTGGTTACTGAGTATCTTATTCTCCCGGTTACTGACTATCTTATTCTCCTGGTTACTGAGTATCTTGTTCTCATGGTTATTGAGTATCTTATTCTCCTGGTTACTGACTATCTTATTCTCCTGGTTACTGAGTATCTTATTCTCCTGGTTACTGAGTATCTTGTTCTCATGGTTACTAAGTATCTTATTCTCCTGGTTACCGAGTATCTTATTCTCCTGGTCACTGAGTATCTTGTTCTCATGGTTACTGAGTATCTTATTCTCCTGGTTACTGAGTATCTTATTCTCCTGGTTACTGAGTATCTTGTTCTCATGGTTACTAAGTATCATATTCTCCTGGTTACTGAGTATCTTATTCTCCCATGGTGCATATTTCTTTTCTGCAAAATTTTAAATTTTGTTAAATTTATAATTTCCAAACACTAGAAAATATCGTATCGAATACAAAGTTTGACTAGTTTGTTTCTTTTTTGTTGCTTGGTCGTTCTATTGTTACACAAGTAGCCGCTTAGTGACTTTCTTGAGCTTGTGTTGGAAGGCTATCTCGTGACTCACGTGATAAAACAGTCAGTCAATTCGAACTATTTCATAAAAGTTCGATTCTATAGTTGTTTATAAACTTCGATCTCAGCAGACTTCAGATAATCGTTGTGGTAATTGTGTTAAAACCAGCGTAAAAAATACTATCGAACAGTTTAATAAACTTTTAACAGAATCTACAATTGATATAACAACGTAGCTCTCAAGTTACCCTGGACTCCTAAACACCTACAAATATGTATGTCTCCGGATTTACAAAGCTCCAATCAGGGTTCGATCCCCTCGGTGGGCTCAGCAATAGCCCGATGTGGTTTTGCTATAAGAAAACACACACATAGTCTAACATTTTAGGCCCGGCATGGCCAAGCGTGTTAAGGCGTTCGACTCGTAATCCGAGGAGCGGGTTCGAATCACGGTCGCACCAAACATGCTCACCCTTTTCAGCTGTGGGGCGTTATAATGTTACGGTCAATCCCACTATTCGTTGGTAAAAGAATAGCCCAAGAGTTGGCGGCGGGTGGTGATGACTAGCTGCCTTCCCTCTAGTCTTACACTGCTAAATTAGGGACGGCTAGCGCAGATAGCCCACGAGTAGCTTTGCGCGAAATTCAAAACATTACATGGGTAAAGGCCTCAAGTATAGCAAAGCACTGAAATAAATATCGTAACATTACAAAGGAAGAAAAGGTACTATTCTATATACATAATTATATAAATCTTAATAGAATCCAAAACTAAAGTTCGAGTCTGTAATTGTTAAATCTACAGTAATATTTATTTTATGTATGTAACCTTTATGTCAGCTTACCTTTTGAAGAAATTATCGAAAACTTTTAATCGTATAAATCTACAGTAAAAGTTTTAGTTTTTCAAAACGCAATACTTCCCTATTTTATATTAAGTGTTTTCTAGGTTACACTACTTATAAAAGATATCACTGTTTTACTCTGAACAAGCCACATATTTTTTCACTTAAAACGCGTACTTGCTGCTGTAAGCTGTATTTACAGTGTTTTAATTTGCTAGAGGGCTCTGCCAATCATAATGATGATGTAGTAACCGAAAGGTTTTGGTGTTATGTGAGAGTGGCGGGATGTGTTATAAATACAAGATTCAGTGAAGCATTGAATACGTTAGAGAATTATTCAGTGAGTGGTTCAATGTTAGTGATAAGAGTCATGACGTTTATCCAGTAATTCAATCGATTAATAATGGAATTAACTAAATAAGTTTATTATTAAGTTAGGTAGACGTGTAACCATTAGCGAGTAATTTCTGTTGAAATTAGTAAAAAAAAAACCAACTGATATCGGAGAAACTTGTTCTAACACATTCGTAACTCTTCAATCTCATGTTATCTTCTGTTTGTTCTGTTTACTTTGTGCTTTTTTTCACTAATTGGTACATACAATACTGTGTTCTTTTATTATTTCTGTTGAAATGTTGTTTGCGAACTTAGGCCTACAATTTGTGTCAAAGTGAACGTAACCCGTAGAAACGTTATACAAGAGATAAACTAACTCGTTATAGTTGCGCGGACTGACCTTACTTAGCCTTTTGTTGACCGAACAGTCTAAAAGAACTCATCTCAAAGTAGAACATGTTATAGCAGTATAAATATTTAAACAGACTCAAGGACAATAACTCTAGGCTACAATACAACATATGAATTACTACCACAAGACTTTACAAACTTACAGAGTAGGATATACGACGACCAGGTGACAGTACCAAACCTATCAAATGTTCTTCACGTAACTAATTGTTTGTATCCGACAGATCTAATAATTTGAATAAACTTAACTAATAAAACAGATTAACTAGGTTTAAACATTGGAGTCGGTGAGTAAACGCTATCTTTCAGTGTTTACGTTGAGAATTCTTGTGTGTGTGTGTTTTCTTATAGCAAAGCCACATCGGACTATCTGCTGAGTCCACGGAGGGAAATAGCCTTATTTTAGCGTTGTAAATCTGTTGTACCAGGGGGAATTGAGGTTAAGTTGAAAGGACTGTATACCCCCAACGTAACTGTGATCTTACTTCTGTGTGTTGTTTATTTTGTCATGTTGTTACGTAATATTACAATTGATTATTTTCGTCTATTTATTAATAATTATATTTCAATTTGAGGTTATAAACTTTGCATTTCCAAAAAAAAAAATCATAACACATATCTATCACAATTGTTTGACTTGACGTGGCCCAAATCTCCGTTCCACAAAAGATGCTCGCCCTTTCAGCCGTAAGAACGTTATAATGTTACGGTCAATCCCACTATTCATTGGTAAAAGAGTAGCCCAAGAGTTGGCGGTGGGTGGTGATGACTAGCTGCCTTCCTCTAGTCTTACACTGCTAAATTAGGGACGGCTAGCGCAGATAGCCCTCGTGTAACTTTGCGTGAAATTCAAAAACAAACTAACACAAACAATTTAGTTTTTCTGGAACGTTGTAATTTGGAAGATTTTACAGAGGGAGTTATAACACTGACAAACTTTCAAGTAAAAGGCTTTCTTTCAACAGGTTACACATGGAATTGTTAAGGTTTAGGTGCTAAGTAATAATTATTTTATATTAAAACATTTCGGTTTCTCTACTTTCCATGCAATCTTCAATAAATATGTTATGAAAACTGATTTTGTAAATTTACATAATACCTTCTGATTACCCACAGCTTTCGTCATTACTGTCTTACCTAATCTAACGGTAAACTCACAAACCTGCCAACTTATTAAATCCTAACCAGAGTTATGCTAAATCAATTGTTTTGCATGATATGATCCTTGACTCGGTACATATCGTATAATTAAAAGATATAAGATAACACAACTGTATAATACGCAAGTAACACGATCAGTACAAAGTATATATAACTTCCTCCATCCAAGACATATACACTCCAATACAATTAACATTTAACACTTACCATTGCATTACATTCCACCAAAAGTTATGTCGTGTCAATTGCTTACCATCCCAGTCAGCCTGATGAGCTTTGGTTTTGGACGAAAGGTCTCGTCGGCACTAAACATGGCAGATGTAGCGTGGTTGACATATTATATAGTATTCTATTTTGGTTGTATTAACAAGCTCTTAGTTACGTATTCCAAAGAAAGTTCAAGTATTTATTACACCATACAGATGTAAAATTGCAACTGGAATCTTTCACTTACCTCAGATTTTATGTTCACAATTCTTAAACCATCGCTACTCATTATAAAAGCTAGTCATGTTGTCAGGACATCTAGTTTGAAATTACCATGTACTTAATAACGCGCAATTTGTTACCTTAAAATAAGTCTCCTGCTGGGACAGCGATAAGTCTACGGATTTACATTGATAAAATCAGGGGTTCGATTCCTCTCGGTAAACACAGCCGATTGCCCGCTATGGCTTTGCTACAAGAAAAACACACATCTATAATAATTTACAGTAATAACTCAAAGAAATTTCCCATGAATTTTTGTCAATTAAAATGCTATCTAAATTTATATTTAACATTACAGTTTTTTACTAGTAAGAGGTAAATTTGACAGACAGAGTAAAGAATTTTTAAAAGTGAAATTCGGTTTTAGTAGCCACTAAATTAGTGGGCAGACCTAATGTCATTAGCCCCCAGGTTTCGATACTCGTGACGGGCAGTGCATATATAGCCCACTGTGAAGCTTCGTGCTTAATTCCAAACAATGAAACAAACCTACGTCATTAGGAGTTCTGGGGTTAAAGGTTAAAGGACAAAAATGCCGCTAGCTGCTGGCTTACCGAACTGATGGCCTAAAACAGAGAGTTTATAGTTGGAGTGCTACTTATATTTAAGACTTCTTATTTTTAATCGTAATTATTATGATATAATTTTATGTAATATAATATATTACATAATAAAGACAAGATACTTGGGTACTTCTTATTCTGCTCAGTGTAGTTTATTCTATTCTCAAGTTTAGTTATTGCTGTGCAGGTTTTTAAAAACATCACAACACATAACATCAGGGGCGTAGATCATGGGTGATGGAGGGTACACATCTCCCCTTCATTTTAGATGGGGTATGGTTCATACAATCATCCCCTCCCTTCATTTTAGGTGGGGGGTGTGGTTCATACAATCATCCCCCCTTCATTTTAGATGGGGGGTATGGTGCATACAATCATCCCCTCCCTTCATTTTAGGTGGGAGTATGATACATACAATCATCCCCCCTACAGTTTGGTCTGTTGAATTGTTTTATTACATCACAGGCCTACAAATTGTGTGTTTGTTCTTGTGATTCTCGTGTTCTTACCAATCCAATTACATAATTAGGCCTATATGTAGGCTTTTTCAGTAGCCGAAATGTACGTCTTTAATACAGGCGTGCTTCTAAGCTTTTCGATCTAAGCGATAGTTCGTAAGTATCAGTCAGTAGGCCTAAGTATACATGCAAGTATGGTGGCAACAAGATTACTTTGTGACTGCATGTTTACAGCTTTCAGGTTCACGTAATCAGAGATTAACAATTTGCAAATTGAACAGTTCACATAAGTGGTTGCAAAAATCATCCCCCCATCGGGTGTAAAAAATCTACACCCCTGCTGAACATGATAAATAATGCTTCAGTGATTTGGTTGTTTTTATACGTAAGGAGTTCATAAGGTGTCGGACTTGTTCATTAATATTTTTCTATCTTAGCAACTTGTGGTTGAATTTATAGTCTGTTATTCGTGTTTTTTTTAAGCTTCGTATTTAAGCCCTAAAATATTCAGGGCAAGTTTATTCTTTGGTTAAAAATAAACGTTGAACATTTCAGCGTTCTTTCGTTTCCTGTTTTGTTCACTCTTCATGCAGACGAGGCTACAAGAGATCAATGGTTCGATGACTTTTTACGTCCATAAAAATATTTAGTGTCTAATGTGGTGAATTCTCAAACGTTTGTTCGTTTTATAGCAAAGTCGGGCGATCTTCGATGTCTACCGCGAGGAATCAAACATAGGATTTTAGTTTTCTAAGTCCTTGGACTAACCGTTGACTTCGAATAATATTCTGTCATAGTTGTTGACAAGCCCACTGCGAATAAATAAACCAAACTCTTCCTTCACCGTATAAAACCAAGTCGAAATTGTTATCGACCAGTTATCATCACTTATTTCAAATATTTCAACGTTAGCTTATAAAAAATGAATTAATTAGTTTGCAAGCTAATGAGTACGAGAGGAACCATTAAAATATCTTCATGGCACGCCCAGTTTGTCGTACATTATAACACCTATCTGCATTATAACACCTATCTGCATTATAACACCTATCTACATTATAACACCTATCTGCATTATAACACCTATCTACATTATAACACCTATCTGCATTATAACACCTATCTGCATTATAACACCTATCTACATTATAACACCTACCTGCATTATAACACCTATCTACATTATAACACCTATCTGCATTATAACACCTATCTGCATTATAACACCTATCTACATTATAACACCTATCTACATTATAATACCTATCTGCATTATAACACCTATCTACATTATAACACCTATCTGCATTATAACATTATAAATTTCTATTTGACATACATTATAATAGCTGTTCATAATACAATATAACATTTGTTGTCATACCTTATAACATGTATTTGGCATACATTATAATATTTGTTCGTCACACATAAGCCATCCAGAGGCATAGTAGTATGTCTGCGGAATTGCAACACTAGAAACCGCCTTTCGATACACCAGGTAGGCAGAGCGCATATAGTCTATTGTGTAGCTTTGTGCTTAACTTGAAACAAACGAACAAATTGTTATACACTATAACATTTGTTTGTCATACATTATAACCTCTATTTATCATACATTATAGCATCTTTTGTAATACCTCATAAGACCTATTTATTATATCTACAGTCTTAAGAACAAAATGTTTGATATTATTAAACAACATTAAACTGTACTATCTAATGAAGAGAGCGCAATCTCGAAATGTCCTCCTTCTTTGGTTTGGTTTGTTTTGAATTTCGTGCAAAGCTACACCAGGACTATCTGCGCTATACGTCGCTAATTTAGCAGTGTAAGACTAGAGGGAAGGCAGCTAGTCATCACAATTCACGCCCACTCTTGGGCTACTCTTTTACAACCGAATAGCGAGATTGACCGTCACATTATAACGCCCCCACGGCTGAAAAGGTGAGCATGTTTGGTGTGACGGGGATTCGAACCCGCGACCCTCAGATTACGAGTCAAGCGCCTTAATCACCTGGCAGTGCCGGGCGCCTCCTTCGTTAAATGAAAAAAAACAATAAAAAAAACTAGGGATTGGCCAACCTGTTGTTTAATTTGAATATTTTCGTCGTCTATCCGATTTTAGGTACGTTTATGATTTTACCGATACAAACACTTCCCAGTTAATATTACTGTGATGTAATTCCAAACATTCATAGATTTTTAAAAGTCAAACGATGTGAAAACGTTGTGAGTAACCACAAAAACCATCCACTCATCTCGCCCAGATCTTGTGAAATCATATATACTACTTTACGGATTTATTTTGTAAAACAAGTGACAAAATATAAACCAACAAAATTATCTGTTGAAACAAATAAACCAAAGTCTTCCAATGTCACACTTTCAGCGGCCCCTCCCCAGTGGCTCAGCGGTATGTCTGTGGACTTAAAACGCTAAAAACCGGGTTTCGATACCCGTGGTGGGCAAAACAGAGATAGCCCATTGTGTAGCTTTGTGCTTAATTTAAAACAACAACAACAGACTTTCAGCGATCACGAGGGAATGATTTGATCCAACGAAATGGATTATCTTGTTTCATTTATATTTTGTTCACCAAATTTTAACAAACATTAAAGCTCTCACTAATACTTGATAAATAAAATTGGATCTCGGATGAATTAGTTCCCTCTAAAGCTTATATCAGATGGATAAAAGTCACAGCCACTTCGTCGCTAATAGTATATATTTATCTGAGCCTTCTGTTTACGCATCATAAACCTTGAGCGGAGAAAACTAATTACGACTAACTTACAACGTATGGATGCGGCCAGGGAAACCAATAGCGACTGTTGATTGCCCTTGGGTGGTAAACTTCCGGTCCTCGTGGTCTGACATTTCGTAGACTGAACACGACAACCCGCTTGTGTAAGAAAACATCGAAGTGCAATTTAAGTCGGCCTGAACATATATGTATGTTTCCTAATAAGTTCTCGTTCCCTTAGGCTCTGTAATCCTGCGCTGTAAACAAACACGATCCGTCGAACGTCAGAAACACATTGAGTGAGCAGGCGCTTGCTTGTTTCTAACACATACCTCAAACTTTAATAATACAATACTTCGTATCGTAGCCGAAAAAAATAATTCTATTTTCCGACGTAGTACGTTTGTTTGTGGGGAAAATGATGAAACGAACGAGATACATCATTTCTTTTTGCCAGTAGTTTCCTGTTTCAATTATCTCCGTGTTCGGAAGGTGTAGCTACGTCAACAGTATCTTACTATTTCACTGTTCTTTAGCATAATTAAAATGTTGATTAATAATTGCTTCCTAGTGACGAGCTAAAGAAACACCTAATTAATCAACAAACGAACTACAACTGTCGTGTTGTCAATACACCTACATCTGAACACTAGTATAAACTTACTAAGCACAATATTCCACTAAATATTAACCCTCATACACACGGTGGGGGTCAAAAATGGGCCCACTTGTGTTTAAGTTGTTATAGAAATATCAAAGGTGTGACTTTCGGGCCTAAAAATGTACCTAATTTAATCTATACTAATAACATACTATACTAATACGTTTAACATGTATTTTATGCAAATGGAGTATTACACCCCTTGTCTAATGTCGAAATTCACGTTTTCCACATTGGGGGTCATTTTTGACCCCCATTTAAAAAAACTCAATTACATGTCTGGTAAACAATCAAATGATATATTGATATGAAATTTTGTGTTCTAGAACATTCTAGAACACTCTATAAATGTTCTCGAGCATTCTAGAATATTCTTATCTACGTTGCATAGAGAGCCCTCAATGATGATGAATCAGGAAAACCTGAAATAATATCATACTATAACTCCACCAAAGGAGGAGTCGATACACTAGACCAAATAGTTAGATTCTTTTCCACAAAAAGAAAGACCAGAAGGTGGCCAATGGCACTATTTTATAACATTCTTGATGCTGCCGCATACAATGCTTACCTTCTCTATCGCCAGCGCCATCCAGAATTCGCATCAAAGTACCAAAAAAGAGCAAGACGTGAATTTCTGAAGTTGCTTACTGATGAATTTCTGAAGAAGATACAAATGAAGTGATCCCTCCAAAAAGACAAAACGTTGCTGAAGAGAACGTTAGGAAATGGTGTCAAATATGCGCACGTGATTCAAGGAAAAAAACTTCTTCAAAGTGTATCAAATGTAGTAAAATGGCTTGCAATGACCATAAAGTTACCCAGAGTGTATGCATAAATTGTATAGAATAAATATTGTGTCCAAATTTATACTTTGCTTGTATGAAAATAAATGTTTTTTAATATTTTTGGTGGGGGTCAAAAATGACCCCCAGTGTGGGCAACGTAATTTTTTTGAGTGTGTGTACTAGGGTTAAACTACCATCGACAATCAAACTTCTAATACATAACTATGACTTGAAGAAGATATAAAATAATGAAATTTATTATCAGTTGGATGGAATTAAAATAAGCTGTATTATTTGTAAATGTGTTTCTTTCTTATCCAAAACGGAAAACTTGGTGTGAAGACTATTCTATAATGTGTATTATAGAAGATGTGTATATGATATCTGATGACTATGCAATAAAGTCTGAGCCAGTGTATTATAACAGATACGTTTTTAATATTTTATGACTATGCAATAAAATCGGAGCCAGTGTATTATAACAGATACGTTTTTAATATTTTATGACTATGCAATAAAATCGGAGCCAGTGTATTATAACAGATACGTTTTAATATTTTATGACCACTCTATAAACTCAAAGCCAGTGTATTATAACAGATACGTTTTTAATATTTTATGACTACTCTATAAACTCAAAGCCAGTGTATTATAACAGATACGTTTTTAATATTTTATGACTACTCTATAAACTCAAAGCCAGTGTATTATAACAGATACGTTTTTAATATTTTATGACCACTCTATAAACTCAAAGCCAGTGTATTATAACAGATACGTTTTAATATTTTATGACCACTCTATAAACTCAAAGCCAGTGTATTATAACAGATACGTTTTAATATTTTATGACTACTCTATAAACTCAAAGCCAGTGTATTATAACAGATACGTTTTAATATTTTATGACTACTCTATAAACTCAAAGCCAGTGTATTATAACAGATATGTTTTAATATTTTATGACCACTCTATAAACTCAAAGCCAGTGTAATTATAACAGATATGTTTTTAATATGTTATGACTGCTCTATAAACCCAAAGCCAGTGTATTATAACATATATATTTTTAATATTTTATGACTACTCTATAAACTCAAAGCCAGTGTTTCACAACAGATATGTTTTTAATATTTTATGACTACTCTATAAACTCAAAGCCAGTTTATTATAACAGATACGTTTTTAATATTTTATGACTACTCTATAAACTCAAAGCTAGTGTATTATAACAGATATGTTTTTAATATTTTATGACTACTCTATAAACTCAAAGCCAGTGTATTATAACAGATATGTTTTTAATATTTTATGACTACTCTATAAACTCAAAGCCAGTGTTTCACAACAGATATGTTTTTAATATTTTATGACTACTCTATAAACTCAAAGCCAGTGTATTATAACAGATACGTTTTTAGTATTTTATGACTACTGTATAAACTCAAAGCCAGTGTATTATAACAGATATGTTTTTAATATTTCATGACTACTCTCTAAACTCAAGGCCAGTGTTTCACAATAGATACGTTTTTAATATTTTAAGAATACTCTATAAACTCAAAGCCAGTGTTTATAACAGATATATTTTTAATGTTTGATGATTACTCTACAAAGTCGTATCCAGTGTATTACAGAAGATGTTTGTACGATTAGCGTCGTAAAACAATGTTTATTACGACATTGTCGGATTAGAATGTAGTGACTACAAACAATGTTACAACATGTTAGACAATATCCATAATTACATTGTTGGATTAGAGTGTAGTGACTACAAACAATGTTACAACATGTTAGACAATGTGCATAATTACATTGTTGGATTAGAGTGTAGTGACTACAAACAATGTTACAACATGTTAGACAATGTCCATAATTACATTGTTGGATTGGAGTGTAATTACTACAAACAATGTTACAACATGTTAGACAATGTTCATAATTTCATTGTTGGATTAGAGCGTAGTGACTACAAACAATGTTACAACATGTTAGACAATGTCCATAATTACATTGTTGGATTAGAGTGTAATTACTACAAACAATGTAACAACATGTCAGACAATGTCCATAATTACATTGTTGGATTGGAGTGTAATTACTACAAACAATGTTACAACATGTTAGACAATGTCCATAATTACATTGTTGGATTAGAGTGTAATTACTACAAACAATGTTACAACATGTTAGACAATGTCCATAATTACATTGTTCGATTGGAGTGTAATTACTACAAACAATGTTACAACATGTTAGACAATGTCCATAATTACATTGTTGGATTAGAGCGTAGTGACTACAAACAATGTTACAACATGTTAGACAATGTCCATAATTACATTGTTGGATCAGAGTGTGGTGACTACAAACAGTGTTACAACATGTTAAACAATGTCCATAAATACATTGTTGGATTGGAGTGTAATTACTACAAACAATGTTACAACATGTTAGACAATATCCATAATTACATTGTTGGATTAGAGCGTAGTGACTACAAACAATGTTACAACATGTTAGACAATGTCCATAATTACATTGTTGGATTAGAGCGTAGTGACTACAAACAATGTTACAACATGTTAGACAATTTGCATAATTACATTGTTGGATTAGAGTGTAATTACTACAAACAATGTAACAACATGTCAGACAATGTCCATAATTACATTGTTGGATTAGAGCGTAGTGACTACAAACAATGTTACAACATGTTAGACAATGTTCATAATTTCATTGTTGGATTAGAGCGTAGTGACTACAAACAATGTTACAACATGTCAGACAATGTCCATAATTACATTGTTGGATTGGAGTGTAATTACTACAAACAATGTTACAACATGTTAGACAATGTTCATAATTTCATTGTTAGATTGGTGTTGTGACAATGTTCATAATTTCATTTGTTAGAAGTGTAGTGACTACAAACAATGTTACAACATGTTAGACAATGTCCATAATTACATTGTTCGACTACAAACAATGTTACAATGTCCATGTTAGACTACAAACAATGTCCATAATTATAATTACATTGTTGGATCAGAGTGTAGTGACTACAAACAATGTTACAACATGTTAGACAACATGTTGGATCAGAGACAATGTCCATAAATACATTGTTGGATTGGAGTGTAATTACTACAAACAATGTTACAACATGTTAGACAATATCCATAATTATATTGTTGGATTAGAGCGTAGTGACTACAAACAATGTTACAACATGTTAGACAATTTGCATAATTACATTGTTGGATTAGAGTGTAATTACTACAAACAATGTAACAACATGTCAGACAATGTCCATAATTACATTGTTGGATTAGAGTGTAGTGACTACAAACAATGTTACAACATGTTAGACAATGTCCATAATTACATTGTTGGATTGGAGTGTAATTACTACAAACAATGTTACAACATGTTAGACAATGTCCATAATTACATTGTTGGATTAGAGCGTAGTGACTACAAACAATGTTACAACATGTTAGACAATGTCCATAATTACATTGTTGGATTAGAGCGTAGTGACTACAAACAATGTTACAACATGTTAGACAATGTCCATAATTACATTGTTGGATTAGAGTGTAATTACTACAAACAATGTTACAACATGTTAGACAATGTCCATAATTACATTGTTGGATTAGAGCGTAGTGACTACAAACAATGTTACAACATGTTAGACAATGTCCATAATTCATTGTTGGATTAGAGCGTAGTGACTACAAACAATGTTACAACATGTCAGACAATGTCCATAATTACATTGTTGGATTGGAGTGTAATTACTACAAACAATGTTACAACATGTTAGACAATGTTCATAATTTCATTGTTGGATTGGAGTGTAGTGACTACAAACAATGTTACAACATGTTAGACAATGTCCATAATTACATTGTTGGATCAGAGTGTAGTGACTACAAACAATGTTACAACATGTTAGACAATGTCCATAAATACATTGTTGGATTAGAGTGTAATTACTACAAACAATGTTACAACATGTTAGACAATGTCCATAATTACATTGTTGGATTAGAGCGTAGTGACTACAAACAATGTTACAACATGTTAGACAATTTCCATAATTACATTGTTGGATTAGAGTGTAATTACTACAAACAATGTAACAACATGTCAAACAATGTCCATAATTACATTGTTGGATTGAGTGTAGTTACTACAAACAATGTTACAACATGTTAGACAATGTTCATACATTGTTAGACTACAAACAATGTTACAACATAGACAATGTCCATAATTACATTGTTGGATTGGAGTGTAATTACTACAAACAATGTTACAACATGTTAGACAATGTCCATAATTACATTGTTGGATTAGAGCGTAGTGACTACAAACAATGTTACAACATGTTAGACAATGTCCATAATTACATTGTTGGATTAGAGTGTAGTGACTACAAACAATGTTACAACATGTCAGACAATGTCCATAATTACATTGTTGGATTGGAGTGTAATTACTACAAACAATGTTACAACATGTTAGACAATGTCCATAATTTCATTGTTGGATTGGAGTGTAGTGACTACAAACAATGTTACAACATGTTAGACAATGTCCATAAATACATTGTTGGATTGGAGTGTAATTACTACAAACAATGTTACAACATGTTAGACAATATCCATAATTACATTGTTGGATTAGAGCGTAGTGACTACAAACAATGTTACAACATGTTAGACAATGTCCATAATTACATTGTTGGATTAGAGCGTAGTGACTACAAACAATGTTACAACATGTTAGACAATGTGCATAATTACATTGTTGGATTAGAGTGTAATTACTACAAACAATGTTACAACATGTCAGACAATGTCCATAATTACATTGTTGGATTGGAGTGTAATTACTACAAACAATGTTACAACATGTTAGACAATGTTCATAATTTCATTGTTGGATTGGAGTGTAGTGACTACAAACAATGTTACAACATGTTAGACAATGTCCATAATTACATTGTTCGATTGGAGTGTAATTACTACAAACAATGTTACAACATGTTAGACAATGTCCATAAATACATTGTTGGATTGGAGTGTAATTACTACAAACAATGTTACAACATGTTAGACAATGTCCATAATTACATTGTTGGATTGGAGTGTAATTACTACAAACAATGTTACAACATGTTAGACAATGTCCATAATTACATTGTTGGATTAGAG
The DNA here is from genome assembly GCF_004210375.1 of Tachypleus tridentatus. Lineage (NCBI taxonomy): Eukaryota > Metazoa > Arthropoda > Merostomata > Xiphosura > Limulidae > Tachypleus > Tachypleus tridentatus. Next base: position 11,054,159 of record NC_134830.1, on the reverse strand, counting down.
CGTAGTGACTACAAACAATGTTACAACATGTTAGACAATGTCCATAATTACATTGTTGGATCAGAGTGTAGTGACTACAAACAGTGTTACAACATGTTAGACAATGTCCATAAATACATTGTTGGATTGGAGTGTAATTACTACAAACAATGTTACAACATGTTAGACAATATCCATAATTATATTGTTGGATTAGAGTGTAGTGACTACAAACAATGTTACAACATGTTAGACAATGTCCATAATTACATTGTTGGATTAGAGTGTAATTACTACAAACAATGTAACAACATGTCAGACAATGTCCATAATTACATTGTTGGATTGGAGTGTAATTACTACAAACAATGTTACAACATGTTAGACAATGTCCATAATTACATTGTTGGATTAGAGTGTAGTGACTACAAACAATGTTACAACATGTTAGACAATGTCCATAATTACATTGTTGGATCAGAGTGTAGTGACTACAAACAGTGTTACAACATGTTAGACAATGTCCATAAATACATTGTTGGATTGGAGTGTAATTACTACAAACAATGTTACAACATGTTAGACAATATCCATAATTACATTGTTGGATTAGAGCGTAGTGACTACAAACAATGTTACAACATGTTAGACAATGTCCATAATTACATTGTTGGATTGGAGTGTAATTACTACAAACAATGTTACAACATGTTAGACAATGTCCATAATTACATTGTTGGATTGGAGTGTAGTGACTACAAACAGTGTTACAACATGTTAGACAATGTCCATAAATACATTGTTGGATTGGAGTGTAATTACTACAAACAATGTTACAACATGTTAGACAGTATCCATAATTACATTGTTGGATTAGAGCGTAATGACTACAAACAATGTTACAACATGTTAGACAATGTCCATAATTACATTGTTGGATTAGAGCGTAGTGACTACAAACAATGTTACAACATGTTAGACAATTTGCATAATTACATTGTTGGATTAGAGTGTAATTACTACAAACAATGTTACAACATGTCAGACAATGTCCATAATTACATTGTTGGATTGGAGTGTAGTGACTACAAACAATGTTACAACATGTTAGACAATGTTCATAATTTCATTGTTGGATTGGAGTGTAGTTACTACAAACAATGTTACAACATGTTAGACAATGTCCATAATTACATTGTTGGATCAGAGTGTAGTGACTACAAACAGTGTTACAACATGTTAGACAATGTCCATAAACACATTGTTGGATTGGAGTGTAATTACTACAAACAATGTTACAACATGTTAGACAATATCCATAATTACATTGTTGGATTAGAGCGTAGTGACTACAAACAATGTTACAACATGTTAGACAATGTCCATAATTCATTGTTGGATTAGAGCGTAGTGACTACAAACAATGTTACAACATGTCAGACAATGTCCATAATTACATTGTTGGATTGGAGTGTAATTACTACAAACAATGTTACAACATGTTAGACAATGTTCATAATTTCATTGTTGGATTGGAGTGTAGTGACTACAAACAGTGTTACAACATGTTAGACAATGTCCATAAATACATTGTTGGATTGGAGTGTAATTACTACAAACAATGTTACAACATGTTAGACAATATCCATAATTACATTGTTGGATTAGAGCGTAGTGACTACAAACAATGTTACAACATGTTAGACAATGTCCATAATTACATTGTTGGATTAGAGCGTAGTGACTACAAACAATGTTACAACATGTTAGACAATTTGCATAATTACATTGTTGGATTAGAGTGTAATTACTACAAACAATGTTACAACATGTCAGACAATGTCCATAATTACATTGTTGGATTGGAGTGTAATTACTACAAACAATGTTACAACATGTTAGACAATGTTCATAATTTCATTGTTGGATTGGAGTGTAGTGACTACAAACAATGTTACAACATGTTAGACAATGTCCATAATTACATTGTTCGATTGGAGTGTAATTACTACAAACAATGTTACAACATGTTAGACAATGTCCATAAATACATTGTTGGATTAGAGTGTAATTACTACAAACAATGTTACAACATGTTAGACAATGTCCATAATTACATTGTTGGATTGGAGTGTAATTACTACAAACAATGTTACAACATGTTAGACAATGTCCATAATTACATTGTTGGATTAGAGCGTAGTGACTACAAACAATGTTACAACATGTTAGACAATGTCCATAATTACATTGTTGGATCAGAGTGTAGTGACTACAAACAGTGTTACAACATGTTAGACAATGTCCATAAATACATTGTTGGATTGGAGTGTAATTACTACAAACAATGTTACAACATGTTAGACAATATCCATAATTATATTGTTGGATTAGAGTGTAGTGACTACAAACAATGTTACAACATGTTAGACAATTTGCATAATTACATTGTTGGATTAGAGTGTAATTACTACAAACAATGTAACAACATGTCAGACAATGTCCATAATTACATTGTTGGATTGGAGTGTAATTACTACAAACAATGTTACAACATGTTAGACAATGTTCATAATTTCATTGTTGGATTGGAGTGTAGTGACTACAAACAATGTTACAACATGTTAGACAATGTCCATAATTACATTGTTGGATCAGAGTGTAGTGACTACAAACAGTGTTACAACATGTTAGACAATGTCCATAAATACATTGTTGGATTGGAGTGTAATTACTACAAACAATGTTACAACATGTTAGACAATATCCATAATTACATTGTTGGATTAGAGCGTAGTGACTACAAACAATGTTACAACATGTTAGACAATTTCCATAATTACATTGTTGGATTAGACAAACAATGTACAACATGTCACTACCAAACAATGTTTACAACATGTTACAAATGTTGTGACAATGTCCATAATTACATTGTTGGATTGGAGTGTAATTACTACAAACAAAACAATGTTACAACATGTTAGACAATGTCCATAATTACATTGTTGGATTAGAGCGTAGTGACTACAAACAATGTTACAACATGTTAGACAATGTCCATAATTACATTGTTGGATTAGAGTTGAACAATATAAATACATTGTTGGACTACAAACAATGTAACAACATGTCAAACAATGTCCATAATTACATTGTTGGATTGGAGTGTAATTACTACAAACAATTTACAACATGTTAGACAATGTCCATAATTACATTGTTAGATTAGAGCGTAGTGACTACAAACAATGTTACAACATGTTAGACAATGTCCATGAATTACATTGTTGGATTAGAGTGTACTACAAACAATTACTAGACAAACAATGTAGTGACTACAAACAATGTCAACATGTCAAACAATGTCCATAATTACATTGTTGGATTGGAGTGTAATTACTACAAACAATTTTACAACATGTTAGACAATGTCCATAATTACATTGTTAGATTAGAGCGTAGTGACTACAAACTATGTTACAACATGTTAGACAATGTCTATGAATACATTGTTGGATTAGAGTGTAGTTACTACAAACAATGTTACAACATGTTAGACAACGTCTATGATTACATTGTTAAATTATTAAAGAACTACATGCTAGTATCTGTAATTAGAGTTTTCACTGAAAGTTACATATGGATTGTCTTTGTATTGTGGTCTCTAAGAGACTAGATTGAAGGCAGTTAATCAACAACATATACCGTCAGCTCTACATCTTCTGATTCCTCATTAGATGGTTAAATTACACCGTTACTGTTGTCACGCCCGCTCAGCCTCAAATTGTAAGACGCGGTAAAGAAAGCTAGCCAGATAATTTCGAATTAACAGCCTGGACTCGTTAACAAGTGCGCCATGTCTGTTCTTCCTAATTTTATGAAAGACAACTAGTCATTAACACACACAACCATCTCTCTATACAATGTATGCATTTGTCATTATCATTATATAGCCATCTACTACCTCAAAGTGTGGGGTGCTTTCGTGTAATGTCTCTTTAACCGTAATTTTGCTTAGTAGGGCATGCCCAGCCCAAGTTTCTCAGGAGTATATTATCTTAGAAGTAATTTTAATACAAAACAATAAGAAACGAACTAACTAAAGTGAAGTGAAAAACATGATAATATCACTACTACTTAGAAACTCCAGTATTGTTTTGTGTTTTTTCCAGTATTATAATTAACTATTAGTGTTTGTAAGCTCGAAACACTAGTAAGATGTGAAAGTTGCTTATTGAAGCGGAATATCAAAGATAAGTTTCATTTAACACTTTAAACAACAATTGTTTTTGATCGATTATTTCATCAGTACGTTTATTGTAAAATTTAGATTGAAGAGTGCGCCATCTACTTTACATAGATAGCAATATTTTATTGAAAGGCTTTCGATAAACACTTGGCGCTGAACACGTTCGCTCTTCTAAAGATGATGAACGATCTAACTATTCGTTGATAAAGAGTAGCTTAATGGTTGCCGGAGGGTACTGCTGGCTGATTGCCTTCCCTGTGGACGGTAGTTCAAAATTAGGGACAACATTAGAGAGCCTCGGTGGCTTTGCCACAAACTTGCAGATAAACGTTTCTATAAACAATAAGTTGACAACGTTTCATAAATTTTCAGGTACTTCAGTTATTATTATCTGCAGAAGGGAAGTTTTAGAAACGTTATCGATATATTCATGATCACTGAAACCTTATAACTGAAGTGTTGCCATTTTTCCAAATTAGTGGCGAGGGTTAGGTGTATTTAATGTTTTAAAATTACCACTGATTACAACATCTTATAAACATGGGTGAGCTATAGTCGATGTGTTAAAGAAACCAGAGTCTTGGAACAGAATTATTTAACGTGACAAAAGTATCCATTGGTTATCGTAACTTAAATAAATGGGTAAGTTTGTTTGTTTTTGACGGTTCAAAGTAAACAATGGTTACCGTAAAACAAAAGAAAAACAACCACGTTTAATGTGCTACATTAACCAATGTTTTCCAACTTAAAAGAAACATTACATTGTATTTAACATGATAAAATTAACCATTGGTTAAGGTAACTGACAAACAAAGATAGTTTTTAATGTATCTCAGAACGGCTGACATGGGTATTAACACCTTTACTAACAACACAGAGAACAACGTTTCGACCTTCTTAGGTCGTCTTCAGGTTGTTCTTTGGTTTGTTAGTAAAGGTGTTCCCTGTCAGCCGTTCTGAGATACATTTTTTTTACTTCAGGCGGGTTTCTCGTCATTACGAGAGATAGTTTTATTTAATGTGATAAATGACTGTTACCTTTTACGACATAAAAGTCGCTTGAAAAAAACCACAAAAAAACACTGAGGTGTAATGTAAATTCGCTGTTTGTACATTTGTAAAAGAAAAATTAGTTCTAACTAGCTGAGGTACCCATAACCTGGAAGAATGAGGTACCCATACCCTGGAAGAATGAAATACCCATACCCTGGAAGAATGAGATACCCATACCCTGGAAGAATGAAATACCCATACCCCAGAAGAATGAGATACCCATACCCTGGAAGAATGAGGTACCCATACCCTAGAAGAATGAGGTACCCATACTCTGGAAGAATGAGGTACCCATACCCTAGAAGAATGAGGTACCCATGCCCTAGAAGAATGAGGTACCCATACCCTAGAAGAATGAGATACCATACCCTGGAAGAATGAGATACCCACACCCTGGAAAAATGAGGTACCCATACCCTAGGAAGAATGAGGTACCCATGCCCTAGAAGAATGAGGCACCCATGTCCCTAGAAGAATGAGGTACCCACCCCAGAAGAAGAATGAGATACCCATGCCCTGTAAAGAATGAGATACCCATACCCTGGAGACGAATTAGAATACCCATGCCCTAGAAGAATGAGGTACCCATGCCTCAAAAGAATGAGGTACCCATACTCTAGAAGAATGAGGTACCCATGCCCTAGGAAGAATGAGGTACCCATACCCTAGAAGAATGAGGTACCCATACTTTGGAAGAATGAGGTACCTATACCCTGGAAGAATGAGATACCCATACCTAGAAGAATGAGATACCCATACCCCTGGAAGAATGAGATACCCATACCCGAAGAATGAGGCCCATGTACTCTAGAAGAATGAGGTACCCATGCCCTAGAAGAATGAGGTACCCATACCCTAGAAGAATGAGATACCCATACCCTGGAAGAATGAGGTACCCATACTCTAGAAGAATGAGGTACCCATGCCCTAGAAGAATGAGGTACCCATACCCTAGAAGAATGAGATACCCATACCCTGGAAGAATGAGGTACCCATACTCTGGAAGAATGAGATACCCATACCCTGGAAGAATGAGATATTCATACCCTGGAAGAATGAGAGATATTCATAATTCCAAGAAATGAGGTACCCATACTCTAGAAGAATGAGATACCCATACCCTGGAAGAATGAGGTACCCATACTCTAGAAGAATGAGGTACCCATGCCCTAGAAGAATGAGGTACCCATACCCTAGAAGAATGAGATACCCATACCCTAGAAGAATGAGGTACCCATACTCTAGAAGAATGAGATACCCATACCCCTGGAAGAATGAGATATCCATACCCTGGAAGAATGAGATATCTATACCCTTGGAAAATGAGGCACCCATACTCTGAAGAATGAGATACCCATACCTGGAAGAATGAGCAACCCATACTCTAGAAGAATGAGGTACCCATGCCCTAGAAGAATGAGGTACCCATACCCTAGAAGAATGAGATACCCATGCCCTGTAGAAGAATGAGGCACCCATACCCTAGGAAATGAGATACCCATACCCCTGGAAGATACTACCATACTCTGGACGAATTAGATACCCATGCCCTAGAAGAATGAGGTACCCATGCCCTAGAAGAATGAGATACCCATACCCTGGAAGAGTGAGGTACCCATACTCTAGAAGAATGAGATACCCATACCCTGGAAGAAAGTTATGAAAATTCATGATTAATGAAAGGTTGTTTTAGGACATGAAAAGTTGTTTCCTGTATATATTTTTTTTCAAAAAACGAAAACGCCCATAAAAAGAGCAAGACGCAAAATGTGGAACCGTAAATTTGCATGTATCTCCTCATGGGCCCAACAAATCTTTCATGCCAAATTTGGTGAAGATCCATCAACGTCATGTAAAGTAGTTATATCGATATACAACACTGTTGATAGATAATACTATTCGTGGTGACAAGTACCCGCTTGAAGTAAAAGTGTATCTCAGGACGGCTGGTATGGGTATTAATACCTTCATTAATAAAGCAGAGAATAACGTTTCGACCTTCTTAGGTCATTTTCGGAGACCTGGCATGACCAGTTAGGTTAAGGTGTTTAACTCCTAATTTGAGGGTCGCAGGTTCGAATCCTCGTCACACCAAACATGCTCGCCTTTTTAGCCGTGGGGCCAGTTATATAGTGACGGTCAATCTTACTATTCGTTGGTAAAAGAGTAGCCCAAGAGTTGAAGGTGGGTGGTGATGACTAGCTGCCTTCCCTCTAGTATTAGACTGTTAAATTAGGGACAGCTGGCGCACATAGCCCTCGTGTAGCTTTTGCGTGAAGTTCAAACAAAACAAGCAAGCTTATAGTCAAGCATATAAAATGACCGTTATAAAACCATTTAGAAACAACGAGGAAACTCTTCACTTTGACTCTGAGCATGTTTACGACAATGACACGATTAGCGAGTGACCTGCAGGAGTAAAACAGATATATTTCAGAGGGAGTTAATATGTCCAGTTCTTTTTCATCTCTCCCATTTAATACGAGATTTGTCTTTAGGATTAATGCATGAAGAGTGTGGTGATTTCTTTACATAAAAGAAATGTACACGTTAAGTTGAAACGATACTAGTGGTTCTAAGTCTCGTATTTTGGACACTTCAACGAAAGTTTCAACTGACCTGGATAAAAAATATACTCATCAGTTTGTGTTTGTGTTAGTATAGCTGGGTAAATAAATTACGTTATATTTGTGTTAGTATATAGCTCGAGTAAAACAAATCACGTTATATTTGTTTTAGTATAGCTTGGTAAATAAATTACGTTATATTTGTGTTAGTGTAGCTTGGTAAATAAATTACGTTTATATTTGTGTTAGTGTAGCTGGGTAAATAAATTACGTTATATTTGTGTTAGTATAGCTGGGTAAATAAATTACGTTATATTTGTGTTATAAGCTCGGTAAATAAATTACGTTATATTTGTGTTAGTATAGCTGGGTAAATAAATTACGTTATATTTGTGTTAGTGTAGCTGGGTAACAAATTACGTTATATTTGTGTTAGTATAGTTGGGTAAATAAATTACGTTATATTTGTGTTAG
>NC_134830.1:11006107-11045334 GCF_004210375.1 Tachypleus tridentatus | reverse complement strand
CACAGGTTTAAAATGTTTAGACAGGCCTGTGACTGTACTGTGTTGTAAACATGTCATCTGTGACACACAGGTTTAAATTCTTTCAGAACAGGAGTGACCACAAACTGACTTCTCAACACATCTCTTGTAATACACAGGTTTAAAATATTCAGGACAAAATTATGACCAAATTGTGTTATAAATATTACTTCTGTAATACAGAGGTTTAAAATGTTTAAGACCGGACTGTGACAAAAAGTGTGTTGTAAGCATATTACTTGTAATACACAGGGTTTAAATGTTCAGGAGAAGTCTGTCACGAAACTGTAATTTAAATACATCTCCATTTATACACCGATCTAAAATGTTCAGGACAGAACTGTGACCAAAGTGTGTTGTAAACATATTACTTGTAATACACAGGTTTAAAATGTTCAGGAGAAGTCTGTCACGAAAGTGTATTTTAAATACATCTCCGTTTATACACCGATCTAAAATGTTCAGGATAGAACTGTGACCAAAGTGTGTTGTAAACATATTACTTGTAATACACAGGTTTAATGTGTTGAGTTGCGAACTTCGGTGAAGGTATGTTATATAAGCATATCTCCTGTAATACAAACATTTAAAACTTTCAGAACAGGACCGTAAGCAAACTGTGTTGTAAATATTTATTCTGTAATACACAGGTTCAAAACGTTCAGGACAAGACTGTGATCAAACTGTGTAGTAATCATATCTCCTACCACAATATACAAGTTTGGAACTTTCAGGACAAGACTGTGACGAAACTGTGTTGCAAACATATATTCTGCAATACATAGGTTTAAAATGTTGAGGACAGGACTGTGACCAAACTGTGTTGCGGAACATATCCCTGTAATACAGGAGTTTAAAACTTGCAGGGCGATAACCAAACTGTATTGTAAACATATCTCGAGTAATATACATGTTTAAAATGTTGAAGATAGGACTGTCACCAAACTGTGTTGTGAACATATCTTCTGTAATACATAGGTTTAAAACGTTCGGGACAGGATAGTGACCAAACTGTGTTGTAAAGATATCCCCTGTAATACACAAGTTGAAAATGTTTATGACAGGACTGTTATCAAACCGTGTTGTAAACATACCTTCTGTAATACACAGACTTGAAATGTTCTGGGACACGACTGTGACGGAACTGTGTTGTAATCATATCTCCTGTTATACAGAAGTTTAAAACTTTCAAAACAATACTGTGACCAAACTGTGTTCTAAATATATCTCCTTTAATAAAGGGCTTAAAATTATCAGGATAGGACTGTGGCCAAAGTGTGTTGTAAACATAGCATACAATTAACAAGTGATTGTCTTGTTACAATGTTCTACAAACATTACAAGATCACAAAATGTAATATTAATTGTTGAAGATAGATCGTTCGTTATAAAAAAACAAAGCTACATAGTCGGTTATTTCTGGTGTGTCTACCGATACCCCGTTTTCATTGTGTTATAACGCCTTAGAAATATCGGTGTGGAAGTGGGAGTCTTGTTGAAGATAGACCTTGATCATAATATGTTGTAATAGTGTGTTAAACACACGAGACAATCACCAAATATAACCATGCTGTTTTGATCTTCAAAAATCGCACGAGATTCGTGTTAGTAATAAAATGAAACATACGTGCAGTACAGGATAACACACCTCTCCATTTAGGTTTAACCTAAATAACCTAACCAGTAAACACAGTTGTATAAACCTTACCAGGTGTCCATCGTGCGGACGAGCATCTGACTTTCAATTTCTTTTACGTCACCAGTTTTAGAACTGTTTCGTTAATGGAGTACTTTCATCCGTACGTTATTAATGTCTGTAACTTCGATCGTTCAACTCTGTAACCAATGGTGTTTCGGTCTGTGTCCAATGAGAGAAATACTGGTACGGAAAGTAGATTATATACAAACAAAATTTACATTAGAATAAATGCATGACGTCAATGAACGTCATGCCTGCTAAAGGAAATACAAAAAGTTATGTGCGGACGTAAACAATCAAGGGATATCAAAGTTCGAACGTTGTTTGAAAACTCTCAACAAAGCAACACCAATGTTGAACAAATAGTTTTGACACTGTCATACGATATACATTCGAGTAACTTAGTCATGAAACCAGAGAGGAAGGGATTTGATGAGAACCAGAAAGCATTTATTTATCAATCTTTCTGTCTATCTATTCATCTGTCTCTCTGTCTGTCAAGACCATACATTAACATATTGCTTTACATTAGGTGTTTTATATTCTGACCAATTAAATTTTGAATCAAAATAGACTAAAAGAGAGAGAAAATTTAAATAAATCTGTTGATTTGATATGTTTATCGGAGGACTGACCATATAATAAACCATTAATGTTGAACTTAGGTATAATATGGTATGTATAATTAGGTGAGTCTATAATCACACTATGGTAAGTATAATAAGGTGAGTCTATAATCACACTATGGTAAGCATAATAAGGCGAGTTTATAATCACACTATGGTAAGAATAATAAGGTGACTCTAATCACACTATGGTAAGTATAATTAGGTGAGTCTATAATCACACCATGGTAAGTATAATGAGGTGAGTCTATAATCACACTATGGTAAGTATAATGAGGTGAGTCTATGATCACACTATGGTACGTATTATTAGGTGAGTCTATAATCACACCATGGTAAGTATAATGAGGTGAGTCTATGATCACACCATGGTACGTATTATTAGGTGAGTCTATAATCACACTATGGTAAATATAATAAGGTGAGTCTATAATCACACTATGGTAAGTATAATTAGGTGAGTCTATGATCACACCATGGTAAGTATAATTAGGTGAGTCTATGATCACACTATGGTAAGTATAATAAAGTGAGTTTATGATCACAGTATGGTAAGTATAATAAGGTGAGTCTATAATCACACAATGGTAAGTTTAATAAGGTGAGTCTATAATCACACTATTGCAAGTATAATTACATGAGTCTATAATCACACTATGGTAAGTATAATAAGGCGAGTCTATAATCACACTATGGTAAGTATAATAAGGTGACTCTATAATCACACACATGGTAAGTATAATAAGGTGAGTCTATAATCACACTATGGTAAGTATAATTAGGTGAGTCTATGATCACACTATGGTAAGTATAATTAGGTGAGTCTATGATCACACTATGGTAAGTATAATAAAGTGAGTTTATGATCACAGTATGGTAAGTATAATAAGGTGAGTCTATAATCACACCATGTTAAGTATAATTAGGTGAGTCTATAATCACACTATGGTAAGTATAATAAAATGAGTCTATAATCACACTATGGTAAGTATAATAAAATGAGTCTATAATCACACTATGGTAGTATAATAACGTGAGTCTATAATCACACTATGGTAAGTATAATAAGGTGAGTCTATAATCACACTATGGTAAGTATAATTAGGTGAGTCTATAATCACACTATGGTAAGTATAATAAAAATGAGTCTATAATCACACTATGGTAAGTATAATAAGGTGAGTCTATAATCACACTATGCTAAGTATAATAACGTGAGTCTATAATCACACCATGGTAAGTATAATAACGAGTCTATAATCACACTATGGTAAGTATAATTAGGTGAGTCTATAATCACACTATGGTAAGTATAATTAGGTGAGTCTATAATCACACTATGGTAAGTATAATTATATGAGTGTATAATCACACCATGGTATGTATAATAAGGTGAGTCTATAATCACACTATGGTAAGTATAATTAGGTGAGTCTATAATCACACCATGGTGCAAGCATAATAAGATGAGTCTATAATCACACTATGGTAAGCATAATAAGGTGAGTCTATAATCACACTATGGTAAGTATAATAACGTGAGTCTATAATCACAACTCATGATAAGTATAATTACATGAGTCTATAACTACACTATGGCAAGTAGAATAAGGTGAGTCTATAATCACACCATGGTAAGTATAATTAGGTGAGTCTATAATCACACTATGGTAAGTATAATTAGGTGATTCTCTAATCACACCATGGTAAGTATAATTAGTGACTCTATAATCACACCATGGTAAGTATAATTAGATGAGTGTATAATCACACCATGGTAAGTATTATAAGGTGAGTCTATAATCACACCATGGTATGTCTAGTAAGGTGAGTTTATAATCACACCATGGTAATTATAATAATGTGAGTCCATAATCACACTATGGTTTTATAATTAGATGAGTCCATAATCACACTATGGTAAGTATAATTAGGTGAGTGTATAATCACCCATGGTAAGTATAATTACGTGAGTCTATAATCACACTATGGTTAGTATAATTACGTGAGTCTATAATCACACCATGGTAAGTATAATTAGGTGAGTCTATAATCACACCATGATAAGTATAATTACATGAGTCTATAATCACACTATTGCAAGTATAATAAGGTGAGTCTCTAATCACACCATGGTAAGTATAATAAGGTGAGTCTATAATCACACTATGGTAACTATAATGAGGTGAGTCTCTAATCACACCATGGAAGGTATAATTAGATGAGTCTCTAATCACACCATGGTAAGTATAATTACATGTGTCTATAATCACACTGTGTTAAGTATAATTAGGTGAGTCTATAATCACACCATGGTAAGTATAATAAGGTGAGTCTATAATCACACTCATGGTATGTATAATTAGAAGAGTCTATAATCACTCTATGGTAGGTATAATAAGGTGAATCTATAATCACAGTATGGTAAGTAATAAGGTGAGTCTATAATCACACAATGGTAAGTATAATAACGTGAGTCTATAATCACACCATGGTAAGTATTATAAGGGGAGTCTATAATCACACCATGGTAAGTATAATGAGGTGAGTCTATAATCACACCATGGTAAGTATTATAAGGGGAGTCTATAATCACACCATGGTAAGTATAATGAGGTGAGTCTATAATCACACCATGATAAGTATAATAAGGTGAGTCTATAATCACACCATGGTAAGTATAATAATGTGAGTCTATAATCACACCATGGTATGTATAATTAGATGAGTCTATAATCAAACCATGGTGAGTATAATAAGGTGAGTCTATAATCACACCATGGTAAGTATAATAAAGTGAGTCTATAATCACACCATGGTATGTATTGTAAGATGAGTGAATAATCACACCATTGTAAGTATAATTAGGTGAGTTTATAATCACACCATGGTAAGTATAATTAGGTGAGTCTATAATCACACTATGGTAAGTATAATTAGGTGAGTCTATAATCACACTGTGGTAAGTATAATAAGGTGAGTGTATGATCACACTATGGTACGTATTATAAGGTGAGTCTGTAATCACAACCATGGTATGTATAGTAAGGTGAGTCTATAATCACACCATGGTAAGTATAATAAGGTGAGTCTATAATCACACCATGGTAAGTATAATTAGGTGAGTCTATAATCACACTATGGTAAGTATAATTAGGTGAGTGTATAATCACACCATGGTAAGTATAATTACGTGAGTCTATAATCACACTGTGGTAAGTATAATTAAGTGAGTCTATAATCAGACTATGGTAAGTATAATAAGGTGAGTTTATAATCACACTATGGTAAGTGTAATTAGGTGAGTGTATAATCACACCATGGTAAGTATAATTACGTGAGTCTATAATCAGACTATGGTAAGTATAATTAGGTGAGTCTATAATCACACTATGGTAAGTATAATTAGGTGAGTATATAATCACACCATGGTAAGTATAATTACGTGAGTCTATAATCACACTATGGTAAGTATGATTAAGTGAGTCTATAATCAGACTATGGTAAGTATAATAAGGTGAGTTTATAATCACACAATGGTAAGTATTATTAGGTGAGTCTATAATCACACAATGGTAAGTATTATTAGTCGAGTCTATAATCACACTATGGTATATATAATAACGTGAGTCTATAATCACAGTATGGTAAGTATAATTACATGAGTCTATAACTACACTATGGCAAGTAGAATAAGGTGAGTCTATAATCACACCATAGTAAGTATAATTAGGTGAGTCTATAATCACACTATGGTAAGTATAATTAGGTGATTCTCTAATCACACCATGGTAAGTATAATTAGGTGATTCTCTAATCACACCATGGTAAGTATAATTAGATGAGTCTATAATCACACCATGGTAAGTATATATAAGGTGAGTCTATAATCACACCATGGTATGTCTAGTAAGGTGAGTTTATAATCACACCATGGTAAGTATAATAATGTGAGTCCATAATCACACTATGGTTTTATAATTAGATGAGTCCATAATCACACTATGGTAAGTATAATTAGGTGAGTGTATAATCACCCATGGTAAGTATAATTACGTGAGTCTATAATCACACTATGGTAAGTATAATTAGGTGAGTCTATAATCACACCATGATAAGTATAATTACATGAGTCTATAATCACGCTATTGCAAGTATAATAAGGTGAGTCTCTAATCACACTATGGTAAGTATAATAAGGTGAGTCTATAATCACACTATGGTAAGTATAATGAGGTGAGTCTCTAATCACACCATGGAAGGTATAATTAGATGAGTCTCTAATCACACTATGGTAAGTATAATTAGATGTGTCTATAATCACACTATGGTAAGTATAATAAGGTGAGTCTATAATCACACTATGGTATGTATAATTAGAAGAGTCTATAATCACACTATGGTAAGTATAATAAGGTGAGTCTATAATCACAGTATGGTAAGTATAATAAGGTGAGTCTATAATCACACAATGGTAAGTATAATAACGTGAGTCTATAATCACACCATGGTAAGTATTATAAGGGGAGTCTATAATCACACTATGGTAAGTATAATGAGGTGAGTCTATAATCACACCATGGTAAGTAATATAAGGGTAGTCTATAATCACACTATGGTAAGTATAATGAGGTGAGTCTATAATCACACTATGATAAGTATAATAAGGTGAGTCTAGAATCACACCATGGTAAGTATAATAAGGTGAGTCTATAATCACACCATGGTATGTATAATTAGATGAGTCTATAATCAAACCATGGTGAGTATAATAAGGTGAGTCTATAATCACACTATGGTAAGTATAATAAAGTGAGTCTATAATCACACCATGGTATGTATTGTAAGATGAGTGAATAATCACACCATTGTAAGCATAATTAGGTGAGTTTATAATCACACCATGGTAAGTATAATTAGGTGAGTCTATAATCACACTATGGTAAGTATAATTAGGTGAGTCTATAATCACACTGTGGTAAGTATAATAAGGTGAGTGTATGATCACACCATGGTACGTATTATAAGGTGAGTCTGTAATCACACCATGGTATGTATAGTAAGGTGAGTCTATAATCACACCATGGTAAGTATAATAAGGTGAGTCTATAATCACACCATGGTAAGTATAATTAGGTGAGTCTATAATCACACTATGGTAAGTATAATTAGGTGAGTGTATAATCACACCATGGTAAGTATAATTACGTGAGTCTATAATCACACTGTGGTAAGTATAATTAAGTGAGTCTATAATCAGACTATGGTAAGTATAATAAGGTGAGTTTATAATCACACTATGGTAAGTGTAATTAGGTGAGTGTATAATCACACCATGGTAAGTATAATTACGTGAGTCTATAATCAGACTATGGTAAGTATAATTAGGTGAGTCTATAATCACACCATGGTAAGTATAATTAGGTGAGTGTATAATCACACCATGGTAAGTATAATTATATGAGTGTATAATCACACCAT
Source organism: Tachypleus tridentatus (assembly GCF_004210375.1). Taxonomy (NCBI): domain Eukaryota; kingdom Metazoa; phylum Arthropoda; class Merostomata; order Xiphosura; family Limulidae; genus Tachypleus; species Tachypleus tridentatus. Next base: position 11,037,510 of record NC_134830.1, on the reverse strand, counting down.
GGTATGTATAATAAGGTGAGTCTATAATCACACTATGGTAAGTATAATTAGGTGAGTCTATAATCACACTATGGTAAGCATAATAAGATGAGTCTATAATCACACCATGGTAAGCATAATAAGGTGAGTCTATAATCACACTATGGTAAGTATAATAACGTGAGTCTATAATCACACCATGATAAGTATAATTACATGAGTCTATAACTACACTATGGCAAGTAGAATAAGGTGAGTCTATAATCACACCATGGTAAGTATAATTAGGTGAGTCTATAATCACACTATGGTAAGTATAATTAGGTGATTCTCTAATCACACTATGGTAAGTATAATTAGGTGACTCTATAATCACACCATGGTAAGTATAATTAGATGAGTGTATAATCACACCATGGTAAGTATTATAAGGTGAGTCTATAATCACACCATGGTATGTCTAGTAAGGTGAGTTTATAATCACACCATGGTAATTATAATAATGTGAGTCCATAATCACACTATGGTTTTTATAATTAGATGAGTCCATAATCACACTATGGTAAGTATAATTAGGTGAGTGTATAATCACCCATGGTAAGTATAATTACGTGAGTCTATAATCACACTATGGTAAGTATAATTACGTGAGTCTATAATCACACTATGGTAAGTATAATTAGGTGAGTCTATAATCACACCATGATAAGTATAATTACATGAGTCTATAATCACACTATTGCAAGTATAATAAGGTGAGTCTCTAATCACACTATGGTAAGTATAATAAGGTGAGTCTATAATCACACTATGGTAACTATAATGAGGTGAGTCTCTAATCACACCATGGAAGGTATAATTAGATGAGTCTCTAATCACACTATGGTAAGTATAATTACATGTGTCTATAATCACACTGTGTTAAGTATAATTAGGTGAGTCTATAATCACACTATGGTAAGTATAATAAGGTGAGTCTATAATCACACTATGGTATGTATAATTAGAAGAGTCTATAATCACACTATGGTAAGTATAATAAGGTGAGTCTATAATCACAGTATGGTAAGTATAATAAGGTGAGTCTATAATCACACAATGGTAAGTATAATAACGTGAGTCTATAATCACACCATGGTAAGTATTATAAGGTGAGTCTATAATCACACTATGGTAAGTATAATGAGGTGAGTCTATAATCACACCATGGTAAGTATTATAAGGGGAGTCTATAATCACACTATGGTAAGTATAATGAGGTGAGTCTATAATCACACTATGATAAGTATAATAAGGTGAGTCTATAATCACACCATGGTAAGTATAATAATGTGAGTCTATAATCACACTATGGTATGTATAATTAGATGAGTCTATAATCAAACCATGGTGAGTATAATAAGGTGAGTCTATAATCACACTATGGTAAGTATAATAAAGTGAGTCTATAATCACACCATGGTATGTATTGTAAGATGAGTGAATAATCACACCATGTAAGTATAATTAGGTGAGTTTATAATCACACCATGGTAAGTATAATTAGGTGAGTCTATAATCACACTATGGTAAGTATAATTAGGTGAGTCTATAATCACACTGTGGTAAGTATAATAAGGTGAGTGTATGATCACACTATGGTACGTATTATAAGGTGAGTCTGTAATCACACCATGGTATGTATAGTAAGGTGAGTCTATAATCACACCATGGTAAGTATAATAAGGTGAGTCTATAATCACACTATGGTAAGTATAATTAGGTGAGTCTATAATCACACTATGGTAAGTATAATTAGGTGAGTGTATAATCACACCATGGTAAGTATAATTACGTGAGTCTATAATCACACTGTGGTAAGTATAATTAAGTGAGTCTATAATCAGACTATGGTAAGTATAATAAGGTGAGTTTATAATCACACTATGGTAAGTGTAATTAGGTGAGTGTATAATCACACCATGGTAAGTATAATTACGTGAGTCTATAATCAGACTATGGTAAGTATAATTAGGTGAGTCTATAATCACACTATGGTAAGTATAATTAGGTGAGTATATAATCACACCATGGTAAGTATAATTACGTGAGTCTATAATCACACTATGGTAAGTATGATTAAGTGAGTCTATAATCAGACTATGGTAAGTATAATAAGGTGAGTTTATAATCACACAATGGTAAGTATTATTAGGCGAGTCTATAATCACACAATGGTAAGTATTATTAGTCGAGTCTATAATCACACTATGGTATATATAATAACGTGAGTCTATAATCACAGTATGGTAAGTATAATTACATGAGTCTATAACTACACTATGGCAAGTAGAATAAGGTGAGTCTATAATCACACCATAGTAAGTATAATTAGGTGAGTCTATAATCACACTATGGTAAGTATAATTAGGTGATTCTCTAATCACACTATGGTAAGTATAATTAGGTGATTCTCTAATCACACCATGGTAAGTATAATTAGATGAGTCTATAATCACACCATGGTAAGTATATATAAGGTGAGTCTATAATCACACCATGGTATGTCTAGTAAGGTGAGTTTATAATCACACCATGGTAAGTATAATAATGTGAGTCCATAATCACACTATGGTTTTTATAATTAGATGAGTCCATAATCACACTATGGTAAGTATAATTAGGTGAGTGTATAATCACCCATGGTAAGTATAATTACGTGAGTCTATAATCACACTATGGTAAGTATAATTAGGTGAGTCTATAATCACACCATGATAAGTATAATTACATGAGTCTATAATCACGCTATTGCAAGTATAATAAGGTGAGTCTCTAATCACACTATGGTAAGTATAATAAGGTGAGTCTATAATCACACTATGGTAAGTATAATGAGGTGAGTCTCTAATCACACCATGGAAGGTATAATTAGATGAGTCTCTAATCACACTATGGTAAGTATAATTAGATGTGTCTATAATCACACTATGGTAAGTATAATAAGGTGAGTCTATAATCACACTATGGTATGTATAATTAGAAGAGTCTATAATCACTCTATGGTAAGTATAATAAGGTGAGTCTATAATCACAGTATGGTAAGTATAATAAGGTGAGTCTATAATCACACAATGGTAAGTATAATAACGTGAGTCTATAATCACACCATGGTAAGTATTATAAGGGGAGTCTATAATCACACTATGGTAAGTATAATGAGGTGAGTCTATAATCACACCATGGTAAGTATTATAAGGGTAGTCTATAATCACACTATGGTAAGTATAATGAGGTGAGTCTATAATCACACTATGATAAGTATAATAAGGTGAGTCTAGAATCACACCATGGTAAGTATAATAAGGTGAGTCTATAATCACACTATGGTATGTATAATTAGATGAGTCTATAATCAAACCATGGTGAGTATAATAAGGTGAGTCTATAATCACACTATGGTAAGTATAATAAAGTGAGTCTATAATCACACCATGGTATGTATTGTAAGATGAGTGAATAATCACACCATTGTAAGCATAATTAGGTGAGTTTATAATCACACCATGGTACGTATTATAAGGTGAGTCTGTAATCACACCATGGTATGTATAGTAAGGTGAGTCTATAATCACACCATGGTAAGTATAATAAGGTGAGTCTATAATCACACCATGGTAAGTATAATTAGGTGAGTCTATAATCACACTATGGTAAGTATAATTAGGTGAGTGTATAATCACACCATGGTAAGTATAATTACGTGAGTCTATAATCACACTGTGGTAAGTATAATTAAGTGAGTCTATAATCAGACTATGGTAAGTATAATAAGGTGAGTTTATAATCACACTATGGTAAGTGTAATTAGGTGAGTGTATAATCACACCATGGTAAGTATAATTACGTGAGTCTATAATCAGACTATGGTAAGTATAATTAGGTGAGTCTATAATCACACTATGGTAAGTATAATTAGGTGAGTGTATAATCACACCATGGTAAGTATAATTACGTGAGTCTATAATCACACTATGGTAAGTATCATTAAGTGAGTCTATAATCACACTATGGTAAGTATAATTAGGTTAGTCTATAATCACACTATGGTAAGTATAATTAGGTTAGTCTATAATCACAGTATGGTAAGTATAATAAGGTGAGTCTATAATCACACAATGGTAAGTATTATTAGGCGAGTCTATAATCACACAATGGTAAGTATTATTAGTCGAGTATATAATCACACTATGGTATATATAATAACGTGAGTCTATAATCACAGTATGGTAAGTATAATTAGGTGAGTCTATAATCACAGTATGGTAAGTATAATTAGATGAGTCTATAATCACACTTTGGTGAGTATAATAAGGTGAGTCTATAATCACACTATGGTATGTATAATTAGATGAGTCTATAATCACACCATGGTAAGTATAATAAGGTAAGTTTATAATCACACTATGGTAAGTATAATTAGGTGAGTCTATAATCACACCCTGGTATGTATAATAAGGTGAGTTTATAATCACACTATGGTAAGTATAATTAGGTTAGTCTATAATCACACTATGGTAAGTATAATTAGGTTAGTCTATAATCACAGTATGGTAAGTATAATAAGGTGAGTCTATAATCACACAATGGTAAGTATTATTAGGCGAGTCTATAATCACACAATGGTAAGTATTATTAGTCGAGTCTATAATCACACTATGGTATATATAATAACGTGAGTCTATAATCACAGTATGGTAAGTATAATTAGATGAGTCTATAATCACACTTTGGTGAGTATAATAAGGTGAGTCTATAATCACACTATGGTATGTATAATTAGATGAGTCTATAATCACACCATGGTAAGTATAATAAGGTGAGTCTATAATCACACTATGGTATGTATAATTAGATGAGTCTATAATCATGCCATGGTAAGTATAATAATGTGAGTCTATAATCACACTATGGTAAGTATAATTAGGTGAGTTTATAATCACACTATGGTAAGTATAATTATGTGAGTCTATAATCACACCATGGTAAGTATAATAAGGCGAGTCTATAATCACACTATGGTAAGTGTAATAAGGTGAGTGTATAATCACACCATGGTAAGTATAATTACGTGAGTCTATAATCACACCATGGTATGTATAATGAGGTGAGTCTATAATCACACCATGGTAAGTATAATAGACAACACTTACCTTTATTAATAAAATCTCAAATTTCAAAACTTTTCCTTGTTTTGTTATCGGGGTTTTTGATGCAATATTTTTCTCTGAACCTTATCCTGGCGTGGATTTCGTTACAGTAGTTATCCTGATGCGGTTCTTGTTACAGTAACTATCCTGGCGTGGATTTCGTTACAGTAGCTTTCCTGATGCGGTTCTTGTTACAGTAACTATCCTGGCGTTAATTTCGTTACAGTAGTTATCCTGATGCGGTTCTTGTTACAGTAACTATCCTGGCGTGAATTTCGTTACAGTAGCTATCCTGATGTGGTTCTTGTTACACAAATTGTATTTTGTTTCACAACTTTAAGTATAAACTAATACACTTGAATCACCGATGGTTCTTCTGATTTACTGTTATTGACAGCCAATCTGTACTGCTTAGAACCCACGTACTATAATATCATCCACTATATAGGATCCAAAACAACTATATTGGTTCATTTCTGCATGTAATTTTAACACAGCAGAATCAAACCAGTGACTTGAACAATATCTCTCGGTTGATTTCTAAACTGTCATCTACACATTGCAAAGTCATTCTAAAACTAATCATGATTCACTCTCGCGTTTCAGACTGTATCAATTTATAAGTAATATTGTGTGAGCTTTAGGGCCAGCGGCATGTGTCGGTCGTGTTAAAAACAAACAGAACTAAACTATAGCAAACCTCGTGTTACAACTATGGATACAACATTGATATAAGTGCTCACCAACGTATGGAACGTGTTATAACTGTACGTAGACTATCATACCAATGTTCATTAACATATGGAGCTGCAACTTGTGTTATAATTGTAGGTAGACCATTATACCCGAGTTAATGAGGGTTAAGAAAGTTATAGTACTTAATATCATGTTCACCACAGAAAACAGTTGTAGTACATAACATAATGAAATCATGTTTATCACAGGAAACAGTTGCAGTACATAAGATAATGAAATCATGTTTATCACAGGAAACAGTTGCAGTACATAAGATAATGAAATCATGTTCACCACAGAAAACAGTTGTAGTACATAACATAATGAAATCATGTTTATCACAGAAAACAGTTGTAGTACATTACATAATGAAATCATGTTCACCACAGAAAACAGTTGTAGTACATAACATAATGAAATCATGTTCACCACAGAAAGCTCATCTAGTAACTAATATCATAATGCGGTGTGTAACATATACTCTTCAAAAAAAAGAAACGTAAAAGGCAAAATATGAGACAAATTGTTAACAAGTTTATTCCGGGTAGTTCTGTATGACATGTGTGAAACTTTGCACATTCACTGCTGAACATCCAAAGTCTGCAGAGGCGAAGTCCACGCTCACAAGGTGAAGTTTAACGTCACTCAACGTCAATAACGAGTAGCCCCCCGTGAGCATCAATAACTGCTTGGCATCTCCTGCCCATGGAAGCGATGAGATGATGAATCACATCCTGTGGAATGGCTGTCCACTCAGCCTGCAAAGTTGCTGCAAGCTGAGGTAGAGTCTGCGGTTGAGGTTGTCGCCGTCGCAGACGTCGGTCCAACTCGTCCCAAAGATGTTCGATGGGGTTTAAATCTGGTGATCTGGAGGGCCAGAGAAGAACGTTGATGTTGTGGTGTCTCAAGAAGACAGTGGTGAGTCGGGCTATGTGAGGACGGGCGTTGTCATGTTGAAAAACGTCGTTGACGTTCACCATGATGGGTTGCACATGGGGCCTAAAAATGTCGTCTACGGTTGCCTACGGTCTGATCGGAAATCCTACACAGCCCTGATATGGTTGAGGCAGTAGACGTCGCAGTGGTGGTCCTATCCCGAAGGTGACGTAACCGGATGTTGCGATCTTGTGCGGGCGTGGTCACACGAGGTCTGCCAGATCGTGGACGGTCACGAGTTGATCCATGTTGTTGGTGACGATTCCATAGCCTTATGATGGTGCTTGGGTGGACATTTACAGCTCTGGGAATATCTGATCGAGATTCGCCTGCTTCCAAGCGACCAATGGCGTTGTTGCGTTGTGCTTCAGTCAGTCTTGGCGTAACTGTATTACGTGTCGGTGGCTTAACATTGAGCTATGGAAACCGAAAACCCGTCACTTTTATAGGAATTTTGCACATGTTGCACTTGCAGAACATGTAGATCTCTCAAACAAATTTATTGGACACGCATGCGTTTTGGCTAAAAATCCGATGTTTTCGTCCGTTCTCAAAGTGCACAACTTTTATTGTCATTTTGGTCTGACAACCAGTGCCTTAACACGTGTAAAATCACATACTCTGAGCTTGTAACGTTATTACATATATTTCTCGTTAAAATAACGAAAATATCCCCTTTGCGTTTCTTGTTTTGAAGAGTATATAAACTGGTCTTGTACTTAACACAATAACAGTGTTGAAATCTGAAAGCTGTGCTGGCATTTGACTACGTGATAAAGTATTAAGTACATATGGTCTAGTAGCACTTAATATCGTGATTTTTTATAAACAACCTTAGTGCTGGTATAGTATTTAACACCTTAATACTGTGTTAAATACATATATATAATTGGTATAGTATTTAACACCTTAATACTGTGCTAAATATATGTAGCTGGGCTGGTATTCAACACCTTAATACTATGTTAAATATGTACAGCTGGTATGGTATTTAACACCTTAATACTGTGTTAAAAATATATAGCCGGAATAGCATTTAATATCTTAATACTGTGTTAAAAATATATAGCCGGAATAGCATTTAATATCTTAATACTGTGTTAAATACATATATATATATATACCCGGTCTAGTATTTAACACCTTAATATTCTATTCAATATATATAGCTGGGTTAGTATTTAACACCTTAGTACTGTGTTAAATATATATATCTGGTATAGTATTTAATCCCATGATAAACAGTTAGGCATGTAAAGCTGGTATCGTACTTAATTTCATATTATTGTGTTAAAGATAGAAAGCCGGACTAATAATTAACATCATGATACAATGATAGATATAAAAACCTGGTATGGTAGTTACCATCGTCATATAATGTTAGAAGTAGAAAGCTGGTGTAATAGTTAACATCATGGTACAATGATAGATATAAAAACCTGGTATGGTAGTTACCATCGTCATATAATGTTAGAAGTAGAAAGCTGGTGTAATAGTTAACATCATGGTACAATACTAGAGATAGAAAGCTGGTCTAGTAGTTAACATGATAATACAATGATAGAGGTGGAAAGCTGGTGTAATAGTTAACATCATGATGCAATGTTAGAGATAAATGCTAGTTTAGTAGTTAACATCATGATACAGTGTTAGAGGTGGAAAGCTGGTGTAATAGTGAACATCATGGTACAATACTAGAGATAGAAAGCTGGTCTAGTAGTTAACATGATAATACAATGATAGAGATGGAAAGCTGGTGTAATAGTTAACATCATGATGCAGTGTTAGAGATAAATGCTAGTCTAGTAGTTAACATCATGATACAATGTTAGAGGTAGAAATCTGGTCTAGTATTTAACACCTTAATATTGTGTTCAGTATATACGGGTGGTCCGGTATTTAACACCTTAGTACTACGTTAAATATATATAGATGGTCTAGTACTTAACACCTTAATACTGTGTTCAATATATATGACAAATCTAGTATATAACACCTCAATACTGTGTTAAATACATATATATAACTGGTGTAGTATTTAACACCTTAACGCTGTGTTAAGTATGCACAGCTTGTATGGTATTTAACACGTTAATACTATGTTAAGTATATACGGCTGGTCTGGTATTTAACACGTTAATACTGCGTCAAATATATGTAGCTTGTCTAGTATTTAACACGTTAATACTGTGATAAATATATATATCTGGCCTAGTAGTTAACACTTCATTAGTGTGTTAAATATATACAGCTGGTCTTGTATTTAACCCCAATGCTGTGTTAAATAAAAAAAGCTGGTCTAGTGGTTAACATCATGATACAGTTTTAGAGGTAGAGAGCTGGTGTAGTAGATCTACATCATGTTACGGTGTTAGAGGCAGAAAGCTGGTGTAGTAGATTAAGATCGTGATATAATGTTAGAGGTAGAAAGCTGGTGTAGTAGTTAAGATCGTGATACAATGTTAGATGTAGAAAGCTGGTCTAGTAGTTAAGATCATGGTACAATGTTAGAGGTAGAAAGCTGGTCTAGTAGTTAAGATCGTGATATAATGTTAGAGGTAGAAAGCTGGTGTAGTAGTTAAGATCGTGATACAATGTTAGATGTAGAAAGCCGGTCTAGTAGTTAAGATCATGATACAATGTTAGATGTAGAAAGCTGGTCTAGTAGTTAAGATCGTGATACAATGTTAGAGGCAGAAAGCTGGTGTAGTAGATAAGATCGTGATACAATGTTAGATGTAGAAAGCTGGTCTAGTAGTTAAGATCATGATACAATGTTAGAGGTAGAAAGCTGGTCTAGTAGTTAAGATCATGACACAATGTTAGATGTAGAAAGCTGGTCTAGTAGTTAAGATCGTGATACAATGTTAGAGGTAGAAAGCTGGTCTAGTAGTTAAGATCATGATACAATGTTAGAGGTAGAAAGCTGGTGTAGTAGTTAAGATCGTGATACAATGTTAGAGGTAGAAAGCTGGTCTAGTAGTTAAGATCATGATACAATGTTAGAGGTAGAAAGTTTGTCTAGTAGTTAAGATCGTGATACAATGTTAGAAGTAGAAAGCTGGTGTAGTAGTTAAGATCGTGATACAATGTTAGAGGTAGAAAGCTGGTGTAGTAGTTAAGATCATGATACAATGTTAGAGGTAGAAAGCTGGTCTAGTAGTTAAGATCATGATACAATGTTAGATGTAGAAAGCTGGTCTAGTAGTTAAGATCATGATACAATGTTAGAGGTAGAAAGCTGGTCTAGTAGTTAAGATCATGATACAATGTTAGAGGTAGAAAGCTGGTCTAGAAGTTAAGATCATGGTACTATGTTAGAGGTAGAAAGTTTGTCTAGTAGTTAAGATCGTGATACAATGTTAGAGGTAGAAAGCTGGTCTAGTAGTTAAGATCGTGATACAATGTTAGAGGTAGAAAGCTGGTGTAGTAGTTAAGGTCATGATACAATGTTAGAGGTAGAAAGCTGGTCTTGTAGTTAAGATCGTGATACAATGTTAGAAGTAGAAAGCTGGTCTAGTAGTTAAGATCATGATACAATGTTAGAGGCAGAAAGCTGGTCGAGTAGTTAAGATCGTGATACAATGTTAGAGGTAGAAAGCTGGTGTAGTAGTTAAGATCATGATACAAATGTAAGAAGTAGAAAGCTGGTGTAGTAGTTAAGATCGTGATACAATGTTAGAGGTAGAAAGCTGGTCCAGTAGTTAAGATCGTGATACAATGTTAGAGGTAGAAAGCCGGTCTAGTAGTTAAGATCGTGATACAATGTTAGAAGTAGAAAGCTGGTGTAGTAGTTAAGATCGTGATACAATGTTAGAAGCAGAAAGCTGGTGTAGTAGTTAAGATCATGATACAATGTTAGAGGTAGAAAGCTGGTGTAGTAGTTAAGATCGTGATACAATGTTAGAGTAGAAAGCTGGTCCAGTAGTTAAGATCGTGATACAATGTTAGAAGTAGAAAGCTGGTGTAGTAGTTAAGATGGTGATACAATGTTAGAGGTAGAAAGCTGGTGTAGTAGTTAAGATCGTGATACAATGTTAGAGGTAGAAAGCTGGTGTAGTAGTTAAGATCGTGATACAATGTTAGAGGCAGAAAGCTGGTCCAGTAGTTAAGATCGTGATACAATGTTAGAGGTAGAAAGCTGGTCCAGTAGTTAAGATCGTGATACAATGTTAGAAGTAGAAAGCTGGTGTAGTAGTCCAGATCATGATACAATGTTAGAGGTAGAAAGCTGGTGTAGTAGTTAAGATCGTTATACAATGTTAGAAGTAGAAAGCTGGTCTAGTAGTTAAGATCGTGATACAATGTTAGAAGTAGAAAGCTGGTGTAGTAGTTAAGATCGTGATACAATGTTAGAGGCAGAAAGCTGGTGTAGTAGTTAAGATCGTGATACAATGTTAGAGGCAGAAAGCTGGTGCAGCAGTAGTTAAGATCGTGATACAATGTTAGAGGTAGAAAGCTGGTGTAGTAGTTAAGATCGTGATACAATGTTAGAGGTAGAAAGCTGGTGTAGTAGTTAAGATCGTGATACAATGTTAGAGGTAGAAAGCTGGTGTAGTAGTTAAGATCGTGATACAATGTTAGAAGTAGAAAGCTGGTGTAGTAGTTAAGATCGTGATACAATGTTAGAGGCAGAAAGCTGGTGTAGTAGTTAAGATCGTGATACAATGTTAGAGGTAGAAAGCTGGTGTAGTAGTTAAGATCATGATACCATGTTAGAGATAGAAAGCTGGTGTAGTAGTTAAGATCATGATACAATGTTAGAAGTAGAAAGCTGGTGTAGTAGTTAAGATCGTGATACAATGTTAGAAGTAGAAAGCTGGTCTAGTAGTTAAGATCATGATACAATGTTAGAGGTAGAAAGCTGGTGTAGTAGTTAAGATCATGATACAATGTTAGAGGTAGAAAGCTGGTGTAGTAGTTAAGATCGTGATACAATGTTAGAGGTAGAAAGCTGGTCAAAGTTTTTTATCAAACCATCTAAAGCTTTCATGCGGTGAAATGTTTTCGTTGTGAAAAGGAGTAATCATGATTTATTTCATGTCGAGACCGAACACTCCCGAGCAGAGTTGCGTACAATTAATTATAAGCCTCAGATATTCTGTTCAATGACAGAAACCTTCCCACAATTCAGTGATGTGCAGGTTTAGATGTGTTCTAATTCAGTTAGCTTGTGATTAACTGGGACCTGATAGCCCGATGTGCCTTTCTTATAAGATAGATACAAACACCATAAGGGTTATAAGTCTTTTGCTTCACTTTTATATTTCGAGAAATAGATACAATATGTAGGAACAAGTGTTCACAGCTTAATTACGTCATACTGAAACAATTCTGTAGCCATACCACGTCGTTACAATATTTGTCGCTACGTCCGGTCGTGTTCCGTCTGACGATCGTGTATCTTGACAGTCACCCCCTGGGACAGCTGTAAGTCTTCAGATTTACATCACTAAAATCAGGGTTTCGATTCCCCTCGTTGTACATAACAGATAGCCTGATGTGGCTTTGCTATAAGCAAAACACGCACCTGTATCTTGAAATCAGCTCTACAACATAGTATGCATTTAAAAAGTCCCCATTGTAAGGCTGTTAATTATATAGTGTACAAGGGTTACCGTTTTAAAGTACCTGTGTATTTCAATCACACAGAAATTCATAGCAGCTACGTTCGACAGCTTGACTGGTATAACTTCGTATTAAATAGCATTAGTACTTTCTTTCATTCCATAGCTGCTTGAGGTACACAAGCTCAGCTGTTATGTCGTGAACATAAATTGTATGCACGTGACTTTTGTTTCTTTTCTTGGTGGCGTTCCTTCTTTATGATGTTTAATACTGTTGCTTGGGAAACATGGATAGCTTTTGTCACTGACCCGTTGCAAAACGTTACACTTTATTGATCATGCTTTGTGTATGACGTAATGCGGGTATTTTTCAGGGTGAAACTTGTTCAAATTGGACCATATTTCTTTGTCTTCCAATGTCACTAATTACAAGTAATTTAATTTTTGTTTCAAATCCTGGTTTGTAGCTTTATAAGCCTCCAGACTTACAACTGGCCATTGAGCAACAATGCAAGAAATATTTCTATGTTGAAAATTTCAGATCCCCAGTATGAATATAGTTTATATTCGCTGCGACTGTCACGACTTACATGTTGGAAATTGTTTTAATGTACTCTATTAACAAGTTAATCATACGATACATTTTGACATGACCGTGTATGTAAATTATGTATATAAACGGTCCTTGTTAAACCAGGCTTTATTTTGTTGTGTTTGTTTAAAGCAAACAGTTCAAATGTCAAAAACAGAAATATTGAATTCATTTGAAGAAAATTAACTTATTTTTGAAAATAAAATTACTTTACCTTATAAGATCACTTTAACTGCATGCGCCAGCGAAAGAGTTAATATTTTGATCAAAACCCATGAACAATAGACACAACGACTTAACATTTCTTACTGTAGTTGTAAGTATTAATAAAGTTACTTAGATTCAACTTCACGTTGCGTGTATTAAACAAAGAGAGCTGACTTTTGCAGGTATACGGTATGTATATTAAATACCTAAAGAGTGGCCGAATCGCTGCATCAGTATGTTGTTCGTGTGAACCCTTATAGATCAACTCACGTTATACAATCACGCAGAATTATGTAATACTCCATGACGAAACTTACTTTCCACGTGAAAACTTTAAACTGCTTTTTCAGCTGGTTGCTAAGATACTAACATGAGATTTTGAGTGCTTAAGTACGATCCATCTTTTATCGTTTTTTGAGTCGAGACGTTGATCCATACAATACTTGATTTACTGATTTCTTACAATGAAATATTGTTTTATTTAAAATAATTATTAACGCCATATCACAAATCCTCATCGTTTACACAATATTTCAAAGCTTAAAACTCTTTTAACATGTCAAGTTTGAGACCAATTTCTGTAATTTAACATGTTACCAAATATCAAGTATTAGGTTATCTTTTAACGTTTAAATCCATATCATAATGTTAAAAGTATCAGGTTATCTTTTGATGTTTAAATCCATATTATAATGTTAAAAGTATTAAGTTATCTTTTGACGTTTAGATACATATTATAATGTTAAAAGTATTAGGTTATCTTTTGATGTTTAAATCCATATTATAATCTTAAAAGTATTATGTTATCTTTTGATGTTTAAATCCATATTATAATGTTAAAAGTATTATGTTATCTTTTGACGTTTAAATACATATTATAATGTTAAAAGTATTATGTTATCTTTTGATGTTTAAATCCATACTATAATGTTAAAAGTATTAGGTTATCTTTTGACGTTTATATACATATTATAATGTTAAAAGTATTATGTTATCTTTTGATGTTTAAATCCATATTATAATGTTAAAAGTATTATGTTATCTTTTGACGTTTAAATACATATTATAATGTTAAAAGTATTATGTTATCTTTTGATGTTTAAATCCATATTATAATGTTAAAAGTATTAGGTTATCTTTTGATGTTTAAATACATATTATAATGTTAAAAGTATTAGGTTATCTTTTGATGTTTAAATCCATATTATAATGTTAAAAGTATTAGGTTATCTTTTGATGTTTAAATATTATAATGTTAAAAGTATTATGTTATATTTTGACGTTTAAATACCATATTATAATCTTAAAAGTATTATGTTATCTTTTGATGTTTAAATCCATATTATAATGTTAAAAGTATTAGGTTATCTTTTGATGTTTAAATCCATATTATAATGTTAAAAGTATTAGGTTATCTTTTGACGTTTAAATACATATTATAATGTTAAAAGTATTAGGTTATCTTTTGATGTTTAAATCCATATTATAATCTTAAAAGTATTATGTTATCTTTTGATGTTTAAATCCATATTATAATGTTAAAAGTATTATGTTATCTTTTGACGTTTAGATACATATTATAATGTTAAAAGTATTAGGTTATATTTTGACGTTTAGATACATATTATAATGTTAAAAGTATTATGTTATCTTTTGATGTTTAAATCCATATTATAATGTTAAAAGTATTATGTTATATTTTGACGTTTAAATACATATTATAATGTTAAAAGTATTATGTTATCTTTTGATGTTTAAATCCATATTATAATGTTAAAAGTATTAGGTTATCTTTTGATGTTTAAATACATATTATAATGTTAAAAGTATTAGGTTATCTTTTGATGTTTAAATCCATATTATAATGTTAAAAGTATTAGGTTATCTTTTGACGTTTAAATACATATTATAATGTTAAAAGTATTATGTTATATTTTGATGTTTAAATCCATATTATAATGTTAAAAGTATTATGTTATTTTTTGATGTTTAAATCCATATTATAATGTTAAAAGTATTAGGTTATCTTTTGACGTTTAAATACATATTATAATGTTAAAAGTATTAGGTTATCTTTTGATGTTTAAATCCATATTATAATGTTAAAAGTATTAGGTTATCTTTTGACGTTTAACTCCATATTATAATGTTAAAAGTATTAAGTTATCTTTTGACATTTAGATACATATTATAATGTTAAAAGTATTATGTTATCTTTTGATGTTTCAATACATATCATAATGTTAAAAGTATTAGGTTATCTTCTGATGTTTAAATCCATATTATAATGTTAAAACTATTAGGTTATCTTTTGATGTTTAGATACATATTATAATGTTAAAAGTATTATGTTATTTTTTGATGTTTCAATCCATATTATGCTTTCAAATCTTTACATTTATGTTTCTTCAACAGGAACTTGATGTCCAGTTAACTAATGTTCATCGTTAAACCTAAACAATCTATCCAAGACATATACCATAAGTTATTTTTAAATACCAGGATAATTTAAAACTACACTGTTGAATATTGGCCCACCTTTCTGACACACTCGGCATGTTTAAGTTTGATTATACATCCTAGGGGACATCTTGAGAAAAGATATCACAACCAAGACTTGTAGTTATGTTAACATCTTGAGTATAGATATCACAACTAAGACTTGTAGTTATGTTGACATCTTGAGTATAGATATCACAACCAAGACTTGTAGTTATGTTGACATCTTGAGTATAGATATCACAACTAAGACTTGTAGTTATGTTGACATCTTGAGTATAGATATCACAACCAAGACTTGTAGTTATGTTGACATCTTGAGTATAGATATCACAACTAAGACTTGTAGTTATGTTGACATCTTGAGTATAGATATCACAACCAAGACTTGTAGTTATGTTGACATCTTGAGTATAGATATCACAACTAAGACTTGTAGTTATGTTGACATCTTGAGTATAGATATCACAAACCAAGACTTGTAGTTATGTTGACATCTTGAGTATAGATATCACAACTAAGACTTGTAGTTATGTTGACATCTTGAGTATAGATATCACAACCAAGACTTGTAGTTATGTTGACATCTTGAGTATAGATATCACAACCAAGACTTGTAGTAATGTTGACATCTTGAGTATAGATATCACAACCAAGACTTTGCAGTTATGTTGACATCTTGAGTATAGATATCACAACTAAGACTTGTAGTTATGTTGACATCTTGAGTATAGATATCACAACCAAGACTTGTCGTTATGTTGACATCTTGAGTATAGATATCACAACTAAGACTTGTAGTTATGTTGACATCTTGAGTATAGATATCACAACTAAGACTTGTAGTCATGTTGACATCTTGAGTATAGATATCACAACTAAGACTTGCAATTATGTTGACATCTTGAGTATAGATATCACAACTAAGACTTGTAGTTATGTTGACATCTTGAGTATAGATATCACAACTAAGACTTGTAGTTATGTTGACATCTTGAGTATAGATATTTGGTCTGTGAATGAACAACAAATATTATAATGGACATTCATGTTTAAACATACATTTTAATTCAACTTGTAACGAACGTTGCAGTGGGTGTTATTAGCAACGAAGGGAGAACTGAATGAACAATAAGAACAAACTTAACTCCACAGCTACACCGGAGAACTGAGTGAACAACAAGAACAAACTGAATTTCACAGCTACACCGGAGAACTGAGTGAGCGACAAGAACAAACTTAACTCCACAGCTACACCAGAGAACTGAGTGAACAACCAGAACAAATTTAACTACACAGCTACACCGGAGAACTAAGTGAGCGACAAAAACAAACTTAACTTCACAGCTACACCGGAGACGTGAGTGAGCGACAAGAACAAACTTAACTCCACAGCTACACCGGAGAACTGAGTGAGCGACAAGAACAAACTTAACTCCACAGCTGCACCGGAGAACTGAGTGAGCGACAAGAACAAACTTAACTCCACAGCTACACCGGAGAACTGAGTGAGCGACAAGAACAAACTTAACTCCACAGCTACACCGGAGACGTGAGTGAGCGACAAGAAGAAACTTAACTCCACAGTTACACCGGATAACTGAGTGAGCGACAAGAACAAACTTAACTCCACAGCTGCACCGGAGAACTGAGTGAGCGACAAGAACAAACTTAACTCCACAGCTACACCGGAGAACTGAGTGAGCGACAAGAACAAACTTAACTCCACAGCTACACCGGAGAACTGAGTGAGCGACAAGAACAAACTTAACTCCACAGCTACACCGGAGAACTGAGTGAGCGACAAGAACAAACTTAACTCAACAGCTACACCGGAGAACTGAGTGAGCGACAAGAACAAACTTAACTCCACAGCTACACCGGATAACTGAAACACAAGGAATTCCATACATAAAGTAACAAAACAACCATCCTGATAACACAAGGAATTCCATACATAAAGTAACAAAACAACCATCCTGATAACACAAGGAATTCCATACATAAAGTAACAAAACAACCATCTCGATAACACAAGGAATTCCATACATAAAGTAACAAAACAACCATCCTGATAACACAAGGAATTCCATACATAAAGTAACAAAACAACCATCCTGATAACACAAGGAATTCCATACAAACAAAACAACCATCCTATAAACACAAGTAACAAAAGTAACAAACAACCATCTCGATAAACACAAGGAATTCCATACATAAAGTAACAAAACAACCATCTCGATAACACAAGGAATTCCATACATAAAGTAACAAAACAACCATCTCCTGATAACACAAGGAATTCCATACATAAAGTAACAAAACAACCATAAACACAAGATTCCAAACACAAACCATCTCGAAACACAAGGAATTCCATACATAAAGTAACAAAACAACCATCTCGATAACACAAGGAATTCCATACATAAAGTAACAAAACAACCATCCTGATAACACAAGGAATTCCATACATAAAGTAACAAAACAACCATCTCGATAACACAAGGAATTCCATACATAAAGTAACAAAACAACCATCCTGATAACACAAGGAATTCCATACATAAAGTAACAAAACAACCATCCTGATAACACAAGGAATTCCATACATAAAGTAACAAAACAACCATCTCGATAACACAAGGAATTCCATACATAAAGTAACAAAACAACCATCCTGATAACACAAGGAATTCCATACATAAAGTAACAAAACAACCATCTCGATAACACAAGGAATTCCATACATAAAGTAACAAAACAACCATCCATAACACAAGGAATTCCATACAAAAGTAACAAAACAACCATCCTGATAACACAAGGAATTCCATACATAAAGTAACAAAACAACCATCCTGATAACACAAGGAATTCCATACATAAAGTAACAAAACAACCATCTCGATAACACAAGGAATTCCATACATAAAGTAACAAAACAACCATCCTGATAACACAAGGAATTCCATACATAAAGTAACAAAACAACCATCCTGATAACACAAGGAATTCCATACATAAAGTAACAAAACAACCATCCTGATAACACAAGGAATTCCATACATAAAGTAACAAAACAACCATCTCGATAACACAAGGAATTCCATACATAAAGTAACAAAACAACCATCCTGATAACACAAGGAATTCCATACATAAAGTAACAAAACAACCATCTCGATAACACAAGGAATTCCATACATAAAGTAACAAAACAACCATCCTGATAACACAAGGAATTCCATACATAAAGTAACAAAACAACCATCTCGATAACACAAGGAATTCCATACATAAAGTAACAAAACAACCATCCTGATAACACAAGGAATTCCATACATAAAGTAACAAAACAACCATCTCGATAACACAAGGAATTCCATACATAAAGTAACAAAACAACCATCTCGATAACACAAGGAATTCCATACATAAAGTAACAAAACAACCATCTCGATAACACAAGGAATTCCATACATAAAGTAACAAAACAACCATCTCGATAACACAAGGAATTCCATACATAAAGTAACAAAACAACCATCCTGATAACACAAGGAATTCCATACATAAAGTAACAAAACAACCATCTAACACAAGGAATTCCATACATAAAGATAAACACAAGGAATTCCATACATAAAGTAACAAAACAACCATCCTGATAACACAAGGAATTCCATACATAAAGTAACAAAACAACCATCTCGATAACACAAGGAATTCCATACATAAAGTAACAAAACAACCATCCATCCTCCATACATAAAGATAAACACAAGGAATTCCATACATAAAGTAACAAAACAACCATCCTGATAACACAAGGAATTCCATACATAAAGTAACAAAACAACCATCCTGATAACACAAGGAATTCCATACATAAAGTAACAAAACAACCATCCTGATAACACAAGGAATTCCATACATAAAGTAACAAAAACCATCCTGATAACACAAGGATCCATAAAGATAAACACAAGGAATTCCATACATAAAGTAACAAAACAACCATCTCGATAACACAAGGAATTCCATACATAAAGTAACAAAACAACCATCCTGATAACACAAGGAATTCCATACATAAAGTAACAAAACAACCATCTCGATAACACAAGGAATTCCATATCATAAAGTAACAAAACAACCATCCTGATAACACAAGGAATTCCATACATAAAGTAACAAAACAACCATCTCGATAACACAAGGAATTCCATACATAAAGTAACAAAACAACCATCCTGATAACACAAGGAATTCCATACATAAAGTAACAAAACAACCATCACAAGGAATGATAAACACAAGGAATTCCATACATAAAGTAACAAAACAACCATCTCGATAACACAAGGAATTCCATACATAAAGTAACAAAAACAACCATCCATCGATAACACAAGGAATTCCATACATAAAGTAACAAAACAACCATCCTGATAACACAAGGAATTCCATACATAAAGTAACAAAACAACCATCTCGATAACACAAGGAATTCCATACATAAAGTAACAAAACAACCATCCTGATAACACAAGGAATTCCATACATAAAGTAACAAAACAACCATCCTGATAAACACAAGGAATTCCATACATAAAGTAACAAAACAACCATCCTGATAACACAAGGAATTCCATACATAAAGTAACAAAACAACCATCCTGATAACACAAGGAATTCCATACATAAAGTAACAAAACAACCATCTCGATAACACAAGGAATTCCATACATAAACAAAACAACCATCCTGATAACACAAGTAACAAAAGTAACAACCATCCTGATAACACAAGGAATTCCATACATAAAGTAACAAAACAACCATCCTGATAACACAAGGAATTCCATACATAAAGTAACAAAACAACCATCCTGATAACACAAGGAATTCCATACATAAAGTAACAAAACAACCATCTCGATAACACAAGGAATTCCATACATAAAGTAACAAAACAACCATCCTGATAACACAAGGAATTCCATACATAAAGTAACAAAAACAACCATCCATGATAACACAAGGAATTCCATACATAAAGTAACAAAACAACCATCCTGATAACACAAGGAATTCCATACATAAAGTAACAAAACAACCATCCTGATAACACAAGGAATTCCATACATAAAGTAACAAAACAACCATCTCGATAACACAAGGAATTCCATACATAAAGTAACAAAACAACCATCCTGATAACACAAGGAATTCCATACATAAAGTAACAAAACAACCATCATCGATAACACAAGGAATTCCATACATAAAGTAACAAAACAACCATCCTGATAACACAAGGAATTCCATACATAAAGTAACAAAACAACCATCCTGATAACACAAGGAATTCCATACATAAAGTAACAAAACAACCATCCATAAACACAAGGAATTCCATACATAAAGATAAACACAAGGAATTCCATACATAAAGTAACAAAAACCATCTCGATAAACACAAGGAATTTACATAAAGTAACAAGACAACCATCTCGATAACACAAGGAATTCCATACATAAAGTAACAAAACAACCATCCGATAACACAAGGAATTCCATACATAAAGTAACAAAACAACCATCTCGATAACACAAGGAATTCCATACATAAAGTAACAAAACAACCATCTGATAACACAAGGAATTCCATACATAAAGTAACAAAACAACCATCTCGATAACACAAGGAATTCCATACATAAAGTAACAAAACAACCATCTCGATAACACAAGGAATTAACACAAGGAATTCCATACATAAAGTAACAAAACAACCATCCTCGATAACACAAGGAATTCCATACATAAAGTAACAAAACAACCATCCTGATAACACAAGGAATTCCATACATAAAGTAACAAAACAACCATCCTGATAACACAAGGAATTCCATACATAAAGTAACAAAACAACCATCTCTGATAACACAAGGAATTCCATACATAAAGTAACAAAACAACCATCCTGATAAACACAAGGAATTCCATACATAAAGTAACAAAACAACCATCTCTGATAACACAAGGAATTCCATACATAAAGTAACAAAACAACCATCCGATAACACAAGGAATTCCATACATAAAGTAACAAAACAACCATCTCGATAACACAAGGAATTCCACAAGGAAACAAAACAACCAACCATCTCCATACATAAAGTAACAAAACAACCATCTCGATAACACAAGGAATTCCATACATAAAGTAACAAAACAACCATCTCGATAACACAAGGAATTCCATACATAAAGTAACAAAACAACCATCCTGATAACACAAGGAATTCCATACATAAAGTAACAAAACAACCATCTCGATAACACAAGGATAACACAAGGAATTCCATACATAAAGTAACAAAACAACCATCTCGATAACACAAGGAATTCCATACATAAAGTAACAAAACAACCATCCTCGATAACACAAGGAATTCCATACATAAAGTAACAAAACAACCATCTCGATAACACAAGGAATTCCATACATAAAGTAACAAAACAACCATCCTGATAACACAAGGAATTCCATACATAAAGTAACAAAACAACCATCTCGATAACACAAGGAATTCCATACATAAAGTAACAAAACAACCATCCTGATAACACAAGGAATTCCATACATAAAGTAACAAAACAACCATCCTGATAACACAAGGAATTCCATACATAAAGTAACAAAACAACCATCCTGATAACACAAGGAATTCCATACATAAAGTAACAAAACAACCATCTCGATAACACAAGGAATTCCATACATAAAGTAACAAAACAACCATCCTGATAACACAAGGAATTCCATACATAAAGTAACAAAACAACCATCTCGATAAACACAAGGAATTCCATACATAAAGTAACAAAACAACCATCTCGATAACACAAGGAATTCCATACATAAAGTAACAAAACAACCATCTCGATAACACAAGGAATTCCATACATAAAGTAACAAAACAACCATCCTGATAACACAAGGAATTCCATACATAAAGTAACAAAACAACCATCCGATAACACAAGGAATTCCATACATAAAGAACAAAACAACCATCCGATAACACAAGGAATTCCATACATAAAGTAACAAAACAACCATCCTCGATAACACAAGGAATTCCATACATAAAGTAACAAAACAACCATCTCGATAACACAAGGAATTCCATACATAAAGTAACAAAACAACCATCTCGATAACACAAGGAATTCCATACATAAAGTAACAAAACAACATAAAGTAACAAAAGTAACAAAACAACCATCTGATAACACAAGGAATTCCATACATAAAGTAACAAAACAACCATCCTGATAACACAAGGAATTCCATACATAAAGTAACAAAACAACCATCCTGATAACACAAGGAATTCCATACATAAAGTAACAAAACAAAGAACTCGATAAACACAAGGAATTCCATACATAAAGTAACAAAACAACCATCCTGATAACACAAGGAATTCCATACATAAAGTAACAAAACAACCATCTCGATAACACAAGGAATTCCATACATAAAGTAACAAAACAACCATCCATCTGATAACACAAGGAATTCCATACATAAAGTAACAAAACAACCATCTCGATAACAAAAGGAATTCCATACATAAAGTAACAAAACAACCATCTCGATAAACACAAGGAATTCCATAGATAAAGTAACAAAAGAACCATTTCGATAAAAAAAGGAATTCCATACATAAAGTAACAAAACAACCATCTAACACAAGATAACACAAGGAATTCCATACATAAAGTAACATAAAGTAACAAAACAACCATCCTGATAACACAAGGAATTCCATACATAAAGTAACAAAACAACCATCTCGATAACACAAGGAATTCCATACATAAAGTAACAAAACAACCATATACATAAAGTAACAAAACAACCATCTCGATAACACAAGGAATTCCATACATAAAGTAACAAAACAACCATCTCGATAACACAAGGAATTCCATACATAAAGTAACAAAACAACCATCTCGATAACACAAGGAATTCCATACATAAAGTAACAAAACAACCATCCTGATAACACAAGGATAAAGTAACAAAACAACCATCCATAACACAAGGAATTCCATACATAAAGTAACAAAACAACCATCCTGATAACACAAGGAATTCCATACATAAAGTAACAAAACAACCATCCTGATAACACAAGGAATTCCATACATAAAGTAACAAAACAACCATCTCAAAATAACCACAAGGAATTCCATACATAAAGTAACAAAACAACCATCCTGATAACACAAGGAATTCCATACATAAAGTAACAAAACAACCATCCTGATAACACAAGGAATTCCATACATAAAGTAACAAAACAACCATCACAAGATAACACAAGGAATTCCATACATAAAGTAACAAAACAACCATCCTGATAACACAAGGAATTCCATACATAAAGTAAAAAACAACCATCTCGATAAACACAAGGAATTCCATACATAAAACCATCTCTGTAACAAAGACAACAAAACATCCATCTCGATAACACAAGGAATTCCATACATAAAGTAACAAAACAACCATCTCGATAACACAAGGAATTCCATACATAAAGTAACAAAACAACCATCCTGATAACACAAGGAATTCCATACATAAAGTAACAAAACAACCATCTCGATAACACAAGGAATTCCATACATAAAGTAACAAAACAACCATCCTGATAACACAAGGAATTCCATACATAAAGTAACAAAACAACCATCCTGATAACACAAGGAATTCCATACATAAAGTAACAAAACAACCATCTCGATAACACAAGGAATTCCATACATAAAGTAACAAAACAACCATCTCGATAACACAAGGAATTCCATACATAAAGTAACAAAACAACCATCTCTGATAACACAAGGAATTCCATACATAAAGTAACAAAACAACCATCATAACACAAGGAATTCCATACATAAAGTAACAAAACAACCATCTCGATAACACAAGGAATTCCATACATAAAGTAACAAAACAACCATCCTGATAACACAAGGAATTCCATACATAAAGTAACAAAACAACCATCTGATAACACAAGGAATTCCATACATAAAGTAACAAAACAACCATCCTGATAACACAAGGAATTCCATACATAAAGTAACAAAACAACCATCCTGATAACACAAGGAATTCCATACATAAAGTAACAAAACAACCATCTCGATAACACAAGGAATTCCATACATAAAGTAACAAAACAACCATCTCGATAACACAAGGAATTCCATACATAAAGTAACAAAACAACCATCTCGATAACACAAGGAATTCCATACATAAAGTAACAAAACAACCATCCTGATAACACAAGGAATTCCATACATAAAGTAACAAAAAACAACCATCCTGATAACAACCATCTCAACCATCTCTGATAACACAAGGAATTCCATACATAAAGTAACAAAACAACCATCCTGATAACACAAGGAATTCCATACATAAAGTAACAAAACAACCATCTCGATAACACAAGGAATTCCATACATAAAGTAACAAAACAACCATCCTGATAACACAAGGAATTCCATACATAAAGTAACAAAACAACCATCTCGATAACACAAGGAATTCCATACATAAAGTAACAAAACAACCATCTCGATAACACAAGGAATTCCATACATAAAGTAACAAAACAACCATCCTGATAACACAAGGAATTCCATACATAAAGTAACAAAACAACCATCTCGATAACACAAGGAATTCCATACATAAAGTAACAAAACAACCATCCTGATAACACAAGGAATTCCATACATAAAGTAACAAAACAACCATCTCGATAACACAAGGAATTCCATACATAAAGTATAAAACACAAGGAATTCCATACATAAAGTAACAAAACAACCATCTCGATAACACAAGGAATTCCATACATAAAGTAACAAAACAACCATCTCGATAACACAAGGAATTCCATACATAAAGTAACAAAACAACCATCTCTGATAACACAAGGAATTCCATACATAAAGTAACAAAACAACCATCTCGATAACACAAGGAATTCCATACATAAAGTAACAAAACAACCATCCTGATAACACAAGGAATTCCATACATAAAGTAACAAAACAACCATCTCGATAACACAAGGAATTCCATACATAAAGTAACAAAACAACCATCCTGATAACACAAGGAATTCCATACATAAAGTAACAAAACAACCATCTCGATAACACAAGGAATTCCATACATAAAGTAACAACCATCCTGATAACAACCATACATAAAGTAACAAAACAACCATCTCGATATAACACAAGGAATTCCATACATAAAGTAACAAAACAACCATCTCGATAACACACAAGGAATTCCATACATAAAGTAACAAAACAACCATCCTGATAACACAAGGAATTCCATACATAAAGTAACAAAACAACCATCTCGATAAACACAAGGAATTCCATACATAAAGTAACAAAACAACCATCTCGATAACACAAGGAATTCCATACATAAAGTAACAAAACAACCATCTCGATAACACAAGGAATTCCATACATAAAGTAACAAAACAACCATCCTGATAACACAAGGAATTCCATACATAAAGTAACAAAAACCAATAACACAAGGAATTCCATACATAAAGATCCTGATAACACAAGGAATTCCATACATAAAGTAACAAAACAACCATCCTGATAACACAAGGAATTCCATACATAAAGTAACAAAACAACCATCTCAAGGAATTCCATAAAGTAACAAAACAACCATCCTGATAAACACAAGAAAAAGGAATTCCATACATAAAGTAACAAAACAACCATCTCGATAACACAAGGAATTCCATACATAAAGTAACAAAACAACCATCCTGATAACACAAGGAATTCCATACATAAAGTAACAAAACAACCATCTCTGATAACACAAGGAATTCCATACATAAAGTAACAAAACAACCATCCTGATAACACAAGGAATTCCATACATAAAGTAACAAAACAACCATCCAAGATAACACAAGGAATTCCATACATAAAGTAACAAAACAACCATCTGATAAACACACAAGGAATTCCATACATAAAGTAACAAAACAACCATCTGATAACACAAGGAATTCCATACATAAAGTAACAAAACAACCATCTGATAAACACAAGGAATTCCATACATAAAGTAACAAAACAACCATCCACAAGGATATACACAAGGAATTCCATACATAAAGTAACAAAACAACCATCTAACAAACCATCTCGATAGAAACAAGGAACATCCTGATAACACAAGGAATTCCATACATAAAGTAACAAAACAACCATCTCGATAACACAAGGAATTCCATACATAAAGTAACAAAACAACCATCCTGATAACACAAGGAATTCCATACATAAAGTAACAAAACAACCATCCTGATAACACAAGGAATTCCATACATAAAGTAACAAAACAACCATCTCGATAACACAAGGAATTCCATACATAAAGTAACAAAACAACCATCTCGATAACACAAGGAATTCCATACATAAAGTAACAAAACAACCATCCTGATAACACAAGGAATTCCATACATAAAGTAACAAAACAACCATCCTGATAACACAAGAATAACAGTAACAAAACAACCATCTCGATAACAAGGAATTCCATAACCATCCTGATAACACAAGGAATTCCATACATAAAGTAACAAAACAACCATCCGATAACACAAGGAATTCCATACATAAAGTAACAAAACAACCATCTGATAACACAAGGAATTCCATACATAAAGTAACAAAACAACCATCTCGATAACACAAGGAATTCCATACATAAAGTAACAAAACAACCAACCATCTCGATAACACAAGGAATTCCATACATAAAGTAACAAAACAACCATCTCGATAACACAAGGAATTCCATACATAAAGTAACAAAACAACCATCCGATAACACAAGGAATTCCATACATAAAGTAACAAAACAACCATCCTGATAACACAAGGAATTCCATACATAAAGTAACAAAACAACCATCCATAAAGTGATAACACAAGGAATTCCATACATAAAGTAACAAAACAACCATCTCGATAACACAAGGAATTCCATAAAGTAACAAAACAACCATCTCGATAACACAAGGAATTCCAAACAAAACAACCATCTGATAACACAAGGAATTCCATACATAAAGTAACAAAACAACCATCCTGATAACACAAGGAATTCCATACATAAAGTAACAAAACAACCATCTCGATAACACAAGGAATTCCATACATAAAGTAACAAAACAACCATCCGATAACACAAGGAATTCCATACATAAAGTAACAAAACAACCATCCTGATAACACAAGGAATTCCATACATAAAGTAACAAAACAACCATCCTGATAACACAAGGAATTCCATACATAAAGTAACAAAACAACCATCCTGATAACACAAGGAATTCCATACATAAAGTAACAAAACAACCATCCAACCATGATAACACAAGGAATTCCATACATAAAGTAACAAAACAACCATCCTGATAACACAAGGAATTCCATACATAAAGTAACAAAACAACCATCCTGATAACACAAGGAATTCCATACATAAAGTAACAAAACAACCATCTCGATAACACAAGGAATTCCATACATAAAGTAACAAAACAACCATCAACCATCGATAACACAAGAATTCCATACATAAAGAATTCCATAACACAAGGAATTAAAGTAACAAAACAACCATCTCGATAACACAAGGAATTCCATACATAAAGTAACAAAACAACCATCTCGATAACACAAGGAATTCCATACATAAAGTAACAAAACAACCATCTTCGATAAACACAAGGAATTCCATACATAAAGTAACAAAACAACCATCTCGATAACACAAGGAATTCCATACATAAAGTAACAAAACAACCATCTCGATAACACAAGGAATTCCATACATAAAGTAACAAAACAACCATCCATACATAAAGTAACGATAAACACAAGGAATTCCATACATAAAGTAACAAAACAACCATCTCGATATACACAAGATAACACAAGAATTCCATACATAAAGTAACAAAACAACCATCTCGATAACACAAGGAATTCCATACATAAAGTAACAAAACAACCATCTCTGATAACACAAGGAATTCCATACATAAAGTAACAAAACAACCATCTCGATAACACAAGGAATTCCATACATAAAGTAACAAAGGAATTCAACCATCAAACTGATAACACAAGGAATTCCATACATAAAGTAACAAAACAACCATCTCGATAACACAAGGAATTCCATACATAAAGTAACAAAACAACCATCTCGATAACACAAGGAATTCCATACATAAAGTAACAAAACAACCATCTCGATAACACAAGGAATTCCATACATAAAGTAACAAAACAACCATCCTGATAACACAAGGAATTCCATACATAAAGTAACAAAACAACCATCTCGATAACACAAGGAATTCCATACATAAAGTAACAAAACAACCATCCTGATAACACAAGGAATTCCATACATAAAGTAACAAAACAACCATCTCGATAACACAAGGAATTCCATACATAAAGTAACAAAACAACCATCCTGATAACACAAGGAATTCCATACATAAAGTAACAAAACAACCATCCAAGGAATTCCATAACACAAGGAATTCCATACATAAAGTAACAAAACAACCATCTCGATAACACAAGGAATTCCATACATAAAGTAACAAAACAACCATCT
Organism: Tachypleus tridentatus; assembly: GCF_004210375.1. Lineage (NCBI taxonomy): Eukaryota > Metazoa > Arthropoda > Merostomata > Xiphosura > Limulidae > Tachypleus > Tachypleus tridentatus. Next base: position 11,007,993 of record NC_134830.1, on the reverse strand, counting down.
CGATAACACAAGGAATTCCATACATAAAGTAACAAAACAACCATCTCGATAACACAAATTCCATAATTCCATACATAAAGTAACAAAACAACCATCTCGATAACACAAGGAATTCCATACATAAAGTAACAAAACAACCATCTCGATAAAGTAACACAAGGAATTCCATACATAAAGTAACAAAACAACCATCTCGATAACACAAGGAATTCCATACATAAAGTAACAAAACAACCATCTCGATAACACAAGGAATTCCATACATAAAGTAACAAAACAACCATCTCGATAACACAAGGAATTCCATACATAAAGTAACAAAACAACCATCTCGATAACACAAGGAATTCCATACATAAAGTAACAAAACAACCATCCTGATAACACAAGGAATTCCATACATAAAGTAACAAAACAACCATCCTCCATATAACACAAGGAATTCCATACATAAAGTAACAAAACAACCATCCTGATAACACAAGGAATTCCATACATAAAGTAACAAAACAACCATCCTGATAACACAAGGAATTCCATACATAAAGTAACAAAACAACCATCCGATAACACAAGGAATTCCATACATAAAGTAACAAAACAACCATCCTGATAACACAAGAATTCCATACATAAAGTAACAAAACAACCATCCTGATAAACACAAGGAATTCCATACATAAAGTAACAAAACAAAACAACCATCCAACCATCTGATAACACAAGGAATTCCATACATAAAGTAACAAAACAACCATCACAAGGAATTCCATACATAAAGTATAAAACAACATCTCGATAAACACAAGGAATTCCATACATAAAGTAACAAAACAACCATCTCGATAACACAAGGAATTCCATACATAAAGTAACAAAACAACCATCTCGATAACACAAGGAATTCCATACATAAAGTAACAAAACAACCATCTCGATAACACAAGTAATTCCATACATAAAGTAACAAAAACAACCATCTCGATAACACAAGGAATTCCATACATAAAGTAACAAAACAACCATCTCGATAACACAAGGAATTCCATACATAAAGTAACAAAACAACCATCTCGATAACACAAGGAATTCCATACATAAAGTAACAAAAACCATCCTGATAACACAAGGAATTCCATACATAAAGTAACAAAACAACCATCTCGATAACACAAGGAATTCCATACATAAAGTAACAAAACAACCATCTCGATAACACAAGGAATTCCATACATAAAGTAACAAAACAACCATCCTGATAACACAAGGAATTCCATACATAAAGTAACAAAACAACCATCCTGATAACACAAGGAATTCCATACATAAAGTAACAAAACAACCATCTCGATAACACAAGGAATTCCATACATAAAGTAACAAAACAACCATCTGATAACACAAGGAATTCCATACATAAAGTAACAAAACAACCATCTCGATAACACAAGGAATTCCATACATAAAGTAACAAAACAACCATCCTGATAACACAAGGAATTCCATACATAAAGTAACAAAACAACCATCTCGATAACACAAGGAATTCCATACATAAAGTAACAAAAACAACCATCTCGATAACACAAGGAATTCCATACATAAAGTAACAAAACAACCATCCTGATAACACAAGGAATTCCATACATAAAGTAACAAAACAACCATCCTGATAACACAAGGAATTCCATACATAAAGTAACAAAACAACCATCCTGATAACACAAGGAATTCCATACATAAAGTAACAAAACAACCATCCAACCATCTCGATAACACAAGGAATTCCATACATAAAGTAACAAAACAACCATCTCGATAACACAAGGAATTCCATACATAAAGTAACAAAACAACCATCCTGATAACACAAGGAATTCCATACA
>NC_134830.1:10950523-11005607 GCF_004210375.1 Tachypleus tridentatus | reverse complement strand
AAACCACATTTTACTTTTAAATCTGATCACTAAACTACTTGTTTAACTATCATAATAACTGAATAATTTTCTCAAACATCTGGAAATTTACTTTCGAACTTTATGATAATCAGAAACATCAATAACCAAACACTGTATGAAACGTATTTATTTGTATTTCGTGTGCCCGTGAAACGGCGTTACTTTGAACAACATCCAAATTTCTCAAAGTCTAATTACATTTAACACTACCTGAAATTGAAGTTTCTCCGGAAAGGCGTGATCGTTGTTTGACATCGTTTGGTGTGAAAACATTTGGGCCGAACAAACAACAAAGTCTGCCGTACACTCAAATTTTATAAAAGCAATACAGAAACATAAGTCTCTTTGAACGCTGTTTTCGGTAAATCATTAATTTTAGTAGTTTGGTGGTACTTACTTTTGCTCGTGGTGCGTTATTCTCCGTAGTTCACGTGACATGAAAGTACTTCAACCTATGTTTACGTTTTAGTGATTCAAAAGTCCACTTTAACTTTGTAATGTCTTGAGTGTTACCTAACTTAAATATCGATCAATGAGTTCTCAACATATTTGCTTAAAAATATTGGTAGTTTTAATATTAAATTATTTTAAGTTAATTGACTGTTTTGCTTAAATTTCTAACTCCTATACGAAATACGTTTTTTTTTCTTGTTTTCTTTTAAATCCATTGTTTAGCATCAAGTGTTACTATTCGAGTAATTGTTACTTTTTAAAATACATTTACCGGGTCAATCTAATGCTGAATCAGACACGCCCATTTGTACAGTTAGTTGCCTGTGCTTATAGTTTACTGCATTTAAGCCTGAAGAAGGTTGTGGTACTTGAACAAACGGTATCCATAATGGGGCTTGAAGCTTTTCTATAAAATGTTGATCCTGATTAGGCGTTTTAAATACCGCTTTGATAGGCACGACAAAGTGATTGGCTTTATAGCATAAGATACTGTTACTAAACTTTACATTTGAACACAATAATAAATCAATATGCAATGGTTAAAGCGAGGTGATATGCATACTAAAGAAATAAACAGCGGGATAAAATACTGAGGACAATAAAAAGAACAGTTATATGGCGACAAAGCTGTTTAACTGTAACTATTGACTTCACACACACGGTACGGCAGGTGTTTAGGTATAAGATTAATATTTCTTGCAAAACATTAATCCCCTGCAGTGCTCGAAGACTAAACAGTCCTCCTTCAACCCCACACATTCAGAAAATAACTAAGTGAATGGATAATAAGGATAGACAGATTGATGGGTGTGATTTGATTCGTGTAAATGCTAGTCTGGTAGGCGTGGCAGGCAACAAAGCGAAGGCAAAGCAAGAAAAGGGACGAGGAGAGACGACGAGATGCAGGTCGGATAAATCATGAACAATACACAAACGGGCCAATTCAGGGATCAAAGTGCCCGAGCAGGGATGTACAGATCATCCGACTTACGTTTGGCTTTATGAACCATTTCCGATCAAACATCACTCTAACCTTACTCGCCTCAAGCACACGCATAACGAGAACATGCTATACAACACTGGTGACCAGTGTGCACGAGTTCAATGAATAAATATTTCAAAGTTAAGTTTGTATAATTAAATTCCATATTCATATTTACAAGGAGGTTGTTCATTTTTTGGATTATTTATTACTTATCTGTATACATACGAGTCGCATCATGTATTAAAAATTTGGTAAAATTAAAGTATGATTATGTCTTTCGAAGAAAATTGGGGAAAAGCTTTGCTTCTAACATGTTACGCAACTATTACTCGTCTGTTTCGTGTAGAGAAAGAAATGGCTGTAAGCGCTAATTACAAAGAAATCCATGGTACCGCGTTGTTCTAGGTAGAAATAAAAGGCTTGATAAAATGACTGAACGGGTTTCGACGTTGAATTAAGAAAAATTAAAACATTTAAAGTGATTTAAACTTTATCTTTAAAACCATAAGACATACTACTGAAGATGTTAAAAATTGTAACCAAGATAAACTTTTGAAATTAACAGTAATATTAAAAAGTAAAATACTGTGAAACTGAAAGGTCAAGAACGTAACGTTTTCCAAAATTGTTATCGTAACTTTGAAACAAGATGGACATAAATAGCAAGCATTAATTTATTAAATGCATACGCTGTTATTGAAGGGTTAAAAAGGGTGAACATTTTAAATTTGATATATGTACAAGAAGTTTAATGGTAAGTGCTCAATTGTTTCACTCATCCATCACAAAATTAACAATTATGTTTGAGAACATTCACATAAGTAATGTTTATGCAAATTAAAAGTAGTTTTGCTAAATGACAGATCCGATCATGATATTAGCCTAAAACGCGATTAAAATGTAAGTACAAGAAAAAAGTACTGAATAAAACATTATTGACTGATAAGTTGTATTAAATAAATATTTGTTTTCACCCAACAATTGGTTTGTTTATTACAGGACAGATAAAACTTTCGGCGCCTGTCCTGTGAAAGTCGGTTTTCGCGGGGCACTCGCGTTTCCACACATCCAAATCTCAGACATTGGATCTTTAGATCCCAGCCAAAGTCAACACTATTGCCCAGTCCTGAATCGAGTCGTTTCACGTTGGTGTCTGCTTGTCGGGCTCTGGCCTGGCTCACTTCTTCAGTGCCGTCTTTGTTTCGCTTTCCCCTTTCTCACCTGTTAATTTTATAATGCCCCATCGCACTGCACCTTAAAGAAGTAAAATTACACAAGGCGAAATTTCAAGCACAGTTAAATAATTTTTCACGTGAGGGGCCGAAGATGAACCACAACGTTCCTGATCACTTCTGTTGGGGAGAGAATTCTTGAGACTTCTCCCTCTCTCTCCAAACTGAAACCCTGCCAAGTTCGTTTGCGTTTTGGTTTGTTTGTTTTTGAATTTCGAACAAAGCTACACGATGGCTATCTGCGCCAGCTGTCCCTAATTTAACAGTGTAAGACTAGAGGGAAGGCAATTAGTCATCACCACCCACCGCCAACTCTTTTACCAACGAATACTGGTATTGACCGTAACTTTATAACAACCTCACGGCTGAAAGGGCAAGCATGTTTGGTATGACGGGGATTAGAACCCACGCTCCTCGGATTGCGAATCGAGTGCTTTAACCATCTGGTCATGCCGGGTCTTATGCTGGTTTAATTTTGATTCTAGTTGATGTATAAGTAGGGCTTATTTGATTTTACGTTTGTTTCCCTACTTAGTAGCTGGGAGTTTTCTATGGTTATGTTGCGTTTATTTGATTTACACTGGTTCGAAAACGTGTGAAGGTGTTTTGTTGTTGTACTTTGAATCTAGTGTCCATTTTTCTGCTTGTTTCTCGAATATAGAAGTCGTGGCAGTTGTCGCATTACAAGATGAAAACAGACCCAGTACTCGTTTCCTCTTATTCAAGTATTTCTGTCTCACTAATGCTGGGCCCTTTTATTTTTGCGTTATCGTCTTTAATATTTTGGAAAATTACATGAGAAAATGATATTTATAAAACACGATTACAATATTTATATTAATTCCAGATTTGTTGAAGTTTGCATAATCGTAGTATGAAAACAGTTATAATGCGAAATATATGTTCAGTATTAAAAACGTTTTTCCAAAACACAATATTTCATCGAGAACTAAAACATCATAGCAACAACTCGCGCTAAAATTCATGCACCACTAAAGTCGCTTTCAACTCTATTTTTATTCATAGATTGTTGTCTCACCGACGTGAGACTTCAAAATTTGCCTATAGGCTCATTGTAATGTTCCTCCACGGTAATCTTTAGTAAAGGCGAAAGATTAATACGAAATGAAGGGAAACCTGAGCATTAAAGCAATTTCTCTCAAACGCCTCTACTTATACAAACACTTTCGAAACGATTTCGTCGGTGTTACAGGAATTAGACGTCGTTATATGGAATTCACCTTCATACATCTTAAAATATGATACAACTTTTGTATCATACAATTTTATTACATTGTTTTGTTTTTAAAGAGAATGTCAACTGTGTTGTAAAAAACGTACGAAACTTCTCGAAGTGATAACAATCCCGATAGTGGACAAGTTCATCCTTACCGTCTGAAAAGGGGGACGATGCATTTTAGATGAGAACATTAAAACTGTGGTTCAGAGTGAGACTAATATCTTCTGATATCTTGTTACACGCATCTGATGTTTCAGGTATTTGTGCTGAATTAAAGGACCAAAATAACCTTTAAAGACAAGCGTAAAACACTAGATATAATAGGGGGTAAACCACATTTTACTTTTAAATCTGATCACTAAACTACTTGTTTAACTATCATAATAACTGAATAATTTCTCAAACATCTGGAAATTTACTTTCGAACTTTATGATAATCAGAAACATCAATAACCAAACACTGTATGAAACGTATTTATTTGCTTTCGTGTGCCCGTGAAACGGCGTTACTTTGAACAACATCAAATTTCTCAAAGTCTAATTACATTTAACACTACCTGAAATTGAAGTTTCTCCGGAAAGGCGTGATCGTTGTTTGACATCGTTTGGTGTGAAAAACATTTGGGCCGAACAAACAACAAAGTCTGCCGTACACTCAAATTTTATAAAAAGCAATACAGAAACATAAGTCTCTTTGAACGCTGTTTTCGGTAAATCATTAATTTTAGTAGTTTGGTGGTACTACTTTTGCTCGTGGTGCGTTATTCTCCGTAGTTCACGTGACATGAAAGTACTTCAACCTATGTTTACGTTTTAGTGATTCAAAAAGTCCACTTTAACTTTGTAATGTCTTGAGTGTTACCTAACTTAAATATCGATCAATGAGTTCTCAACATATTTGCTTAAAAAATATTGGTAGTTTTAATATTAAATTATTTTAAGTTAATTGACTGTTTTTGCTTAAATTTCTAACTCCTATACGAAATACGTTTTTTTTTCTTGTTTTCTTTTTAAATCCATTGTTTAGCATCAAGTGTTACTATTCGAGTAATTGTTACTTTTTAAAATACATTTACCGGGTCAATCTAATGCTGAATCAGACACGCCCATTTGTACAGTTAGTTGCCTGTGCTTATAGTTTACTGCATTTAAGCCTGAAGAAGGTTGTGGTACTTGAACAAACGGTATCCATAATGGGGCTTGAAGCTTTTCTATAAAATGTTGATCCTGATTAGGCGTTTTAAATACCGCTTTGATAGGCACGACAAAGTGATTGGCTTTATAGCATAAGATACTGTTACTAAACTTTACATTTGAACACAATAATAAATCAATATGCAATGGTTAAAGCGAGGTGATATGCATACTAAAGAAATAAACAGCGGGATAAAATACTGAGGACAATAAAAGAACAGTTATATGGCGACAAAGCTGTTTAACTGTAACTATTGACTTCACACACACAATTACGGCAGGTGTTTAGGTATAAGATTAATATTTCTTGCAAAACATTAATCCCCTGCAGTGCTCGAAGACTAAACAGTCCTCCTTCAACCCCACACATTCAGAAAATAACTAAGTGAATGGATAATAAGGATAGACAGATTGATGGGTGTGATTTGATTCGTGTAAATGCTAGTCTGGTAGGCGTGGCAGGCAACAAAGCGAAGGCAAAGCAAGAAAAGGGACGAGGAGAGACGACGAGATGCAGGTCGGATAAATCATGAACAATACACAAACGGGCCAATTCAGGGATCAAAGTGCCCGAGCAGGGATGTACAGATCATCCGACTTACGTTTGGCTTTATGAACCATTTCCGATCAAACATCACTCTAACCTTACTCGCCTCAAGCACACGCATAACGAGAACATGCTATACAACACTGGTGACCAGTGTGCACGAGTTCAATGAATAAATATTTCAAAGTTAAGTTTGTATAATTAAATTCCATATTCATATTTACAAGGAGGTTGTTCATTTTTTGGATTATTTATTACTTATCTGTATACATACGAGTCGCATCATGTATTAAAAATTTGGTAAAATTAAAGTATGATTATGTCTTTCGAAGAAAATGGTGGGAAAAGCTTTGCTTCTAACATGTTACGCAACTATTACTCGTCTGTTTCGTGTAGAGAAAGAAATGGCTGTAAGCGCTAATTACAAAGAAATCCATGGTACTCGCGTTGTTCTAGGTAGAAATAAAAGGCTTGATAAAATGACTGAACGGGTTTCGACGTTGAATTAAGAAAAATTAAAACATTTAAAGTGATTTAAACTTTTATCTTTAAAACCATAAGACATACTACTGAAGATGTTAAAAATTGTAACCAAGATAAACTTTTGAAATTAACAGTAATATTAAAAGTAAAATACTGTGAAACTGAAAGGTCAAGAACGTAACGTTTTCCAAAATTGTTATCGTAACTTTGAAACAAGATGGACATAAATAGCAAGCATTAATTTATTAAATGCATACGCTGTTATTGAAGGGTTAAAAGGGTGAACATTTTAAATTTGATATATGTACAAGAAGTTTAATGGTAAGTGCTCAATTGTTTCACTCATCCATCACAAAATTAACAATTATGTTTGAGAACATTCACATAAGTAATGTTTATGCAAATTAAAAGTAGTTTTGCTAAATGACAGATCCGATCATGATATTAGCCTAAAACGCGATTAAAATGTAAGTACAAGAAAAAAGTACTGAATAAAAACATTATTGACTGATAAGTTGTATTAAATAAATATTTGTTTTCACCCAACAATTGGTTTGTTTATTACAGGACAGATAAAACTTTCGGCGCCTGTCCTGTGAAAGTCGGTTTTCGCGGGCACTCGCGTTTCCCCACACATCCAAATCTCAGACATTGGATCTTTAGATCCCAGCCAAAGTCAACACTATTGCCCAGTCCTGAATCGAGTCGTTTCACGTTGGTGTCTGCTTGTCGGGCTCTGGCCTGGCTCACTTCTTCAGTGCCGTCTTTGTTTCGCTTTCCCCTTTCTCACCTGTTAATTTTATAATGCCCCATCGCACTGCACCTTAAAGAAGTAAAATTACACAAGGCGAAATTTCAAGCACAGTTAAATAATTTTTCACGTGAGGGGCCGAAGATGAACCACAACGTTCCTGATCACTTCTGTTGGGGAGAGAATTCTTGAGACTTCTCCCTCTCTCTCCAAACTGAAACCCTGCCAAGTTCGTTTGCGTTTTGGTTTGTTTGTTTTTGAATTTCGAACAAAGCTACACGATGGCTATCTGCGCCAGCTGTCCCTAATTTAACAGTGTAAGACTAGAGGGAAGGCAATTAGTCATCACCACCCACCGCCAACTCTTTTACCAACGAATACTGGTATTGACCGTAACTTTATAACAACCTCACGGCTGAAAGGGCAAGCATGTTTGGTATGACGGGGATTAGAACCCACGCTCCTCGGATTGCGAATCGAGTGCTTTAACCATCTGGTCATGCCGGGTCTTATGCTGGTTTAATTTTGATTCTAGTTGATGTATAAGTAGGGCTTATTTGATTTTACGTTTGTTTCCCTACTTAGTAGCTGGGAGTTTTCTATGGTTATGTTGCGTTTATTTGATTTACACTGGTTCGAAAACGTGTGAAGGTGTTTTGTTGTTGTACTTTGAATCTAGTGTCCATTTTTCTGCTTGTTTCTCGAATATAGAAGTCGTGGCAGTTGTCGCATTACAAGATGAAAACAGACCCAGTACTCGTTTCCTCTTATTCAAGTATTTCTGTCTCACTAATGCTGGGCCCTTTTATTTTTGCGTTATCGTCTTTAATATTTCGGAAAATTACATGAGAAAATGATATTTATAAAACACGATTACAATATTTATATTAATTCCAGATTTGTTGAAGTTTGCATAATCGTAGTATGAAAACAGTTATAATGCGAAATATATGTTCAGTATTAAAACGTTTTTCCAAAACACAATATTTCATCGAGAACTAAAACATCATAGCAACAACTCGCGCTAAAATTCATGCACCACTAAAGTCGCTTTCTCAACTCTATTTTTATTCATAGATTGTTGTCTCACCGACGTGAGACTTCAAAAATTTGCCTATAGGCTCATTGTAATGTTCCCCTCCACGGTAATCTTTAGTAAAAGGCGAAAGATTAATACGAAATGAAGGGAAACCTGAGCATTAAAGCAATTTCTCTCAAACGCCTCTACTTATACAAACACTTTCGAAACGATTTCGTCGGTGTTACAGGAATTAGACGTCGTTATATGGAATTCACCTTCATACATCTTAAAATATGATACAACTTTTGTATCATACAATTTTATTACATTGTTTTTGTTTTAAAGAGAATGTCAACTGTGTTGTAAAAACGTACGAAACTTCTCGAAGTGATAACAATCCCGATAGTGGACAAGTTCATCCTTACCGTCTGAAAAGGGGGGGACGATGCATTTTAGATGAGAACATTAAAACTGTGGTTCAGAGTGAGACTAATATCTTCTGATATCTTGTTACACGCATCTGATGTTTCAGGTATTTGTGCTGAATTAAAGGACCAAAATAACCTTTAAAGACAAGCGTAAAACACTAGATATAATAGGGGGTAAACCACATTTTACTTTTAAATCTGATCACTAAACTACTTGTTTAACTATCATAATAACTGAATAATTTCTCAAACATCTGGAAATTTACTTTCGAACTTTATGATAATCAGAAACATCAATAACCAAACACTGTATGAAACGTATTTATTTGCTTTCGTGTGCCCGTGAAACGGCGTTACTTTGAACAACATCCAAATTTCTCAAAGTCTAATTACATTTAACACTACCTGAAATTGAAGTTTCTCCGGAAAGGCGTGATCGTTGTTTGACATCGTTTGGTGTGAAAACATTTGGGCCGAACAAACAACAAAGTCTGCCGTACACTCAAATTTTATAAAAGCAATACAGAAACATAAGTCTCTTTGAACGCTGTTTTCGGTAAATCATTAATTTTAGTAGTTTGGTGGTACTACTTTTGCTCGTGGTGCGTTATTCTCCGTAGTTCACGTGACATGAAAGTACTTCAACCTATGTTTACGTTTTAGTGATTCAAAAGTCCACTTTAACTTTGTAATGTCTTGAGTGTTACCTAACTTAAATATCGATCAATGAGTTCTCAACATATTTGCTTAAAAATATTGGTAGTTTTAATATTAAATTATTTTAAGTTAATTGACTGTTTTGCTTAAATTTCTAACTCCTATACGAAATACGTTTTTTTTTCTTGTTTTCTTTTTAAATCCATTGTTTAGCATCAAGTGTTACTATTCGAGTAATTGTTACTTTTTAAAATACATTTACCGGGTCAATCTAATGCTGAATCAGACACGCCCATTTGTACAGTTAGTTGCCTGTGCTTATAGTTTACTGCATTTAAGCCTGAAGAAGGTTGTGGTACTTGAACAAACGGTATCCATAATGGGGCTTGAAGCTTTTCTATAAAATGTTGATCCTGATTAGGCGTTTTAAATACCGCTTTGATAGGCACGACAAAGTGATTGGCTTTATAGCATAAGATACTGTTACTAAACTTTACATTTGAACACAATAATAAATCAATATGCAATGGTTAAAGCGAGGTGATATGCATACTAAAGAAATAAACAGCGGGATAAAATACTGAGGACAATAAAAAGAACAGTTATATGGCGACAAAGCTGTTTAACTGTAACTATTGACTTCACACACACAATTACGGCAGGTGTTTAGGTATAAGATTAATATTTCTTGCAAAACATTAATCCCCTGCAGTGCTCGAAGACTAAACAGTCCTCCTTCAACCCCACACATTCAGAAAATAACTAAGTGAATGGATAATAAGGATAGACAGATTGATGGGTGTGATTTGATTCGTGTAAATGCTAGTCTGGTAGGCGTGGCAGGCAACAAAGCGAAGGCAAAGCAAGAAAAGGGACGAGGAGAGACGACGAGATGCAGGTCGGATAAATCATGAACAATACACAAACGGGCCAATTCAGGGATCAAAGTGCCCGAGCAGGGATGTACAGATCATCCGACTTACGTTTGGCTTTATGAACCATTTCCGATCAAACATCACTCTAACCTTACTCGCCTCAAGCACACGCATAACGAGAACATGCTATACAACACTGGTGACCAGTGTGCACGAGTTCAATGAATAAATATTTCAAAGTTAAGTTTGTATAATTAAATTCCATATTCATATTTACAAGGAGGTTGTTCATTTTTTGGATTATTTATTACTTATCTGTATACATACGAGTCGCATCATGTATTAAAAATTTGGTAAAATTAAAGTATGATTATGTCTTTCGAAGAAAATGGTGGGAAAAGCTTTGCTTCTAACATGTTACGCAACTATTACTCGTCTGTTTCGTGTAGAGAAAGAAATGGCTGTAAGCGCTAATTACAAAGAAATCCATGGTACTCGCGTTGTTCTAGGTAGAAATAAAAGGCTTGATAAAATGACTGAACGGGTTTCGACGTTGAATTAAGAAAAATTAAAACATTTAAAGTGATTTAAACTTTTATCTTTAAAACCATAAGACATACTACTGAAGATGTTAAAATTGTAACCAAGATAAACTTTTGAAATTAACAGTAATATTAAAAGTAAAATACTGTGAAACTGAAAGGTCAAGAACGTAACGTTTTCCAAAATTGTTATCGTAACTTTGAAACAAGATGGACATAAATAGCAAGCATTAATTTATTAAATGCATACGCTGTTATTGAAGGGTTAAAAGGGTGAACATTTTAAATTTGATATATGTACAAGAAGTTTAATGGTAAGTGCTCAATTGTTTCACTCATCCATCACAAAATTAACAATTATGTTTGAGAACATTCACATAAGTAATGTTTATGCAAATTAAAAGTAGTTTTGCTAAATGACAGATCCGATCATGATATTAGCCTAAAACGCGATTAAAATGTAAGTACAAGAAAAAGTACTGAATAAAAACATTATTGACTGATAAGTTGTATTAAATAAATATTTGTTTTCACCCAACAATTGGTTTGTTTATTACAGGACAGATAAAACTTTCGGCGCCTGTCCTGTGAAAGTCGGTTTTCGCGGGCACTCGCGTTTCCCCACATCCAAATCTCAGACATTGGATCTTTAGATCCCAGCCAAAGTCAACACTATTGCCCAGTCCTGAATCGAGTCGTTTCACGTTGGTGTCTGCTTGTCGGGCTCTGGCCTGGCTCACTTCTTCAGTGCCGTCTTTGTTTCGCTTTCCCCTTTCTCACCTGTTAATTTTATAATGCCCCATCGCACTGCACCTTAAAGAAGTAAAATTACACAAGGCGAAATTTCAAGCACAGTTAAATAATTTTTCACGTGAGGGGCCGAAGATGAACCACAACGTTCCTGATCACTTCTGTTGGGAGAGAATTCTTGAGACTTCTCCCTCTCTCTCAAACTGAAACCCTGCCAAGTTCGTTTGCGTTTTGGTTTGTTTGTTTTTGAATTTCGAACAAAGCTACACGATGGCTATCTGCGCCAGCTGTCCCTAATTTAACAGTGTAAGACTAGAGGGAAGGCAATTAGTCATCACCACCCACCGCCAACTCTTTTACCAACGAATACTGGTATTGACCGTAACTTTATAACAACCTCACGGCTGAAAGGGCAAGCATGTTTGGTATGACGGGGATTAGAACCCACGCTCCTCGGATTGCGAATCGAGTGCTTTAACCATCTGGTCATGCCGGGTCTTATGCTGGTTTAATTTTGATTCTAGTTGATGTATAAGTAGGGCTTATTTGATTTTACGTTTGTTTCCCTACTTAGTAGCTGGGAGTTTTCTATGGTTATGTTGCGTTTATTTGATTTACACTGGTTCGAAAACGTGTGAAGGTGTTTTTGTTGTTGTACTTTGAATCTAGTGTCCATTTTTCTGCTTGTTTCTCGAATATAGAAGTCGTGGCAGTTGTCGCATTACAAGATGAAAACAGACCCAGTACTCGTTTCCTCTTATTCAAGTATTTCTGTCTCACTAATGCTGGGCCCTTTTATTTTTGCGTTATCGTCTTTAATATTTCGGAAAATTACATGAGAAAATGATATTTATAAAACACGATTACAATATTTATATTAATTCCAGATTTGTTGAAGTTTGCATAATCGTAGTATGAAAACAGTTATAATGCGAAATATATGTTCAGTATTAAAAACGTTTTTCCAAAACACAATATTTCATCGAGAACTAAAACATCATAGCAACAACTCGCGCTAAAATTCATGCACCACTAAAGTCGCTTTCTCAACTCTATTTTTATTCATAGATTGTTGTCTCACCGACGTGAGACTTCAAAAATTGCCTATAGGCTCATTGTAATGTTCCCCTCCACGGTAATCTTTAGTAAAAGGCGAAAGATTAATACGAAATGAAGGGAAACCTGAGCATTAAAGCAATTTCTCTCAAACGCCTCTACTTATACAAACACTTTCGAAACGATTTCGTCGGTGTTACAGGAATTAGACGTCGTTATATGGAATTCACCTTCATACATCTTAAAATATGATACAACTTTTGTATCATACAATTTTATTACATTGTTTTTGTTTTAAAGAGAATGTCAACTGTGTTGTAAAAAACGTACGAAACTTCTCGAAGTGATAACAATCCCGATAGTGGACAAGTTCATCCTTACCGTCTGAAAAGGGGGGGACGATGCATTTTAGATGAGAACATTAAAACTGTGGTTCAGAGTGAGACTAATATCTTCTGATATCTTGTTACACGCATCTGATGTTTCAGGTATTTGTGCTGAATTAAAGGACCAAAATAACCTTTAAAGACAAGCGTAAAACACTAGATATAATAGGGGGTAAACCACATTTTACTTTTAAATCTGATCACTAAACTACTTGTTTAACTATCATAATAACTGAATAATTTCTCAAACATCTGGAAATTTACTTTCGAACTTTATGATAATCAGAAACATCAATAACCAAACACTGTATGAAACGTATTTATTTGCTTTCGTGTGCCCGTGAAACGGCGTTACTTTGAACAACATCCAAATTTCTCAAAGTCTAATTACATTTAACACTACCTGAAATTGAAGTTTCTCCGGAAAGGCGTGATCGTTGTTTGACATCGTTTGGTGTGAAAAACATTTGGGCCGAACAAACAACAAAGTCTGCCGTACACTCAAATTTTATAAAAGCAATACAGAAACATAAGTCTCTTTGAACGCTGTTTTCGGTAAATCATTAATTTTAGTAGTTTGGTGGTACTACTTTTGCTCGTGGTGCGTTATTCTCCGTAGTTCACGTGACATGAAAGTACTTCAACCTATGTTTACGTTTTAGTGATTCAAAAGTCCACTTTAACTTTGTAATGTCTTGAGTGTTACCTAACTTAAATATCGATCAATGAGTTCTCAACATATTTGCTTAAAAATATTGGTAGTTTTAATATTAAATTATTTTAAGTTAATTGACTGTTTTGCTTAAATTTCTAACTCCTATACGAAATACGTTTTTTTTTCTTGTTTTCTTTTTAAATCCATTGTTTAGCATCAAGTGTTACTATTCGAGTAATTGTTACTTTTAAAATACATTTACCGGGTCAATCTAATGCTGAATCAGACACGCCCATTTGTACAGTTAGTTGCCTGTGCTTATAGTTTACTGCATTTAAGCCTGAAGAAGGTTGTGGTACTTGAACAAACGGTATCCATAATGGGGCTTGAAGCTTTTCTATAAAATGTTGATCCTGATTAGGCGTTTTAAATACCGCTTTGATAGGCACGACAAAGTGATTGGCTTTATAGCATAAGATACTGTTACTAAACTTTACATTTGAACACAATAATAAATCAATATGCAATGGTTAAAGCGAGGTGATATGCATACTAAAGAAATAAACAGCGGGATAAAATACTGAGGACAATAAAAGAACAGTTATATGGCGACAAAGCTGTTTAACTGTAACTATTGACTTCACACACACAATTACGGCAGGTGTTTAGGTATAAGATTAATATTTCTTGCAAAACATTAATCCCCTGCAGTGCTCGAAGACTAAACAGTCCTCCTTCAACCCCACACATTCAGAAAATAACTAAGTGAATGGATAATAAGGATAGACAGATTGATGGGTGTGATTTGATTCGTGTAAATGCTAGTCTGGTAGGCGTGGCAGGCAACAAAGCGAAGGCAAAGCAAGAAAAGGGACGAGGAGAGACGACGAGATGCAGGTCGGATAAATCATGAACAATACACAAACGGGCCAATTCAGGGATCAAAGTGCCCGAGCAGGGATGTACAGATCATCCGACTTACGTTTGGCTTTATGAACCATTTCCGATCAAACATCACTCTAACCTTACTCGCCTCAAGCACACGCATAACGAGAACATGCTATACAACACTGGTGACCAGTGTGCACGAGTTCAATGAATAAATATTTCAAAGTTAAGTTTGTATAATTAAATTCCATATTCATATTTACAAGGAGGTTGTTCATTTTTGGATTATTTATTACTTATCTGTATACATACGAGTCGCATCATGTATTAAAAATTTGGTAAAATTAAAGTATGATTATGTCTTTCGAAGAAAATGGTGGGAAAAGCTTTGCTTCTAACATGTTACGCAACTATTACTCGTCTGTTTCGTGTAGAGAAAGAAATGGCTGTAAGCGCTAATTACAAAGAAATCCATGGTACTCGCGTTGTTCTAGGTAGAAATAAAGGCTTGATAAAATGACTGAACGGGTTTCGACGTTGAATTAAGAAAAATTAAAACATTTAAAGTGATTTAAACTTTTATCTTTAAAACCATAAGACATACTACTGAAGATGTTAAAATTGTAACCAAGATAAACTTTTGAAATTAACAGTAATATTAAAAGTAAAATACTGTGAAACTGAAAGGTCAAGAACGTAACGTTTTCCAAAATTGTTATCGTAACTTTGAAACAAGATGGACATAAATAGCAAGCATTAATTTATTAAATGCATACGCTGTTATTGAAGGGTTAAAAGGGTGAACATTTTAAATTTGATATATGTACAAGAAGTTTAATGGTAAGTGCTCAATTGTTTCACTCATCCATCACAAAATTAACAATTATGTTTGAGAACATTCACATAAGTAATGTTTATGCAAATTAAAAGTAGTTTTGCTAAATGACAGATCCGATCATGATATTAGCCTAAAACGCGATTAAAATGTAAGTACAAGAAAAAAGTACTGAATAAAACATTATTGACTGATAAGTTGTATTAAATAAATATTTGTTTTCACCCAACAATTGGTTTGTTTATTACAGGACAGATAAAACTTTCGGCGCCTGTCCTGTGAAAGTCGGTTTCGCGGGGCACTCGCGTTTCCCCACATCCAAATCTCAGACATTGGATCTTTAGATCCCAGCCAAAGTCAACACTATTGCCCAGTCCTGAATCGAGTCGTTTCACGTTGGTGTCTGCTTGTCGGGCTCTGGCCTGGCTCACTTCTTCAGTGCCGTCTTTGTTTCGCTTTCCCCTTTCTCACCTGTTAATTTTATAATGCCCCATCGCACTGCACCTTAAAGAAGTAAAATTACACAAGGCGAAATTTCAAGCACAGTTAAATAATTTTTCACGTGAGGGGCCGAAGATGAACCACAACGTTCCTGATCACTTCTGTTGGGAGAGAATTCTTGAGACTTCTCCTCTCTCTCAAACTGAAACCCTGCCAAGTTCGTTTGCGTTTTGGTTTGTTTGTTTTTGAATTTCGAACAAAGCTACACGATGGCTATCTGCGCCAGCTGTCCCTAATTTAACAGTGTAAGACTAGAGGGAAGGCAATTAGTCATCACCACCCACCGCCAACTCTTTTACCAACGAATACTGGTATTGACCGTAACTTTATAACAACCTCACGGCTGAAAGGGCAAGCATGTTTGGTATGACGGGGATTAGAACCCACGCTCCTCGGATTGCGAATCGAGTGCTTTAACCATCTGGTCATGCCGGGTCTTATGCTGGTTTAATTTTGATTCTAGTTGATGTATAAGTAGGGCTTATTTGATTTTACGTTTGTTTCCCTACTTAGTAGCTGGGAGTTTTCTATGGTTATGTTGCGTTTATTTGATTTACACTGGTTCGAAAACGTGTGAAGGTGTTTTTGTTGTTGTACTTTGAATCTAGTGTCCATTTTTCTGCTTGTTTCTCGAATATAGAAGTCGTGGCAGTTGTCGCATTACAAGATGAAAACAGACCCAGTACTCGTTTCCTCTTATTCAAGTATTTCTGTCTCACTAATGCTGGGCCCTTTTATTTTTGCGTTATCGTCTTTAATATTTTGGAAAATTACATGAGAAAATGATATTTATAAAACACGATTACAATATTTATATTAATTCCAGATTTGTTGAAGTTTGCATAATCGTAGTATGAAAACAGTTATAATGCGAAATATATGTTCAGTATTAAAAACGTTTTTCCAAAACACAATATTTCATCGAGAACTAAAACATCATAGCAACAACTCGCGCTAAAATTCATGCACCACTAAAGTCGCTTTCTCAACTCTATTTTTATTCATAGATTGTTGTCTCACCGACGTGAGACTTCAAAAATTTGCCTATAGGCTCATTGTAATGTTCCCCCACGGTAATCTTTAGTAAAGGCGAAAGATTAATACGAAATGAAGGGAAACCTGAGCATTAAAGCAATTTCTCTCAAACGCCTCTACTTATACAAACACTTTCGAAACGATTTCGTCGGTGTTACAGGAATTAGACGTCGTTATATGGAATTCACCTTCATACATCTTAAAATATGATACAACTTTTGTATCATACAATTTTATTACATTGTTTTTGTTTTTAAACAGAATGTCAACTGTGTTGTAAAAAACGTACGAAACTTCTCGAAGTGATAACAATCCCGATAGTGGACAAGTTCATCCTTACCGTCTGAAAAGGGGGGGGGACGATGCATTTTTAGATGAGAACATTAAAACTGTGGTTCAGAGTGAGACTAATATCTTCTGATATCTTGTTACACGCATCTGATGTTTCAGGTATTTGTGCTGAATTAAAGGACCAAAATAACCTTTAAAGACAAGCGTAAAACACTAGATATAATAGGGGGTAAACCACATTTTACTTTTAAATCTGATCACTAAACTACTTGTTTAACTATCATAATAACTGAATAATTTCTCAAACATCTGGAAATTTACTTTCGAACTTTATGATAATCAGAAACATCAATAACCAAACACTGTATGAAACGTATTTATTTGCTTTCGTGTGCCCGTGAAACGGCGTTACTTTGAACAACATCAAATTTCTCAAAGTCTAATTACATTTAACACTACCTGAAATTGAAGTTTCTCCGGAAAGGCGTGATCGTTGTTTGACATCGTTTGGTGTGAAAACATTTGGGCCGAACAAACAACAAAGTCTGCCGTACACTCAAATTTTATAAAAAGCAATACAGAAACATAAGTCTCTTTGAACGCTGTTTTCGGTAAATCATTAATTTTAGTAGTTTGGTGGTACTACTTTTGCTCGTGGTGCGTTATTCTCCGTAGTTCACGTGACATGAAAGTACTTCAACCTATGTTTACGTTTTAGTGATTCAAAAGTCCACTTTAACTTTGTAATGTCTTGAGTGTTACCTAACTTAAATATCGATCAATGAGTTCTCAACATATTTGCTTAAAAAATATTGGTAGTTTTAATATTAAATTATTTTAAGTTAATTGACTGTTTTGCTTAAATTTCTAACTCCTATACGAAATACGTTTTTTTTTTCTTGTTTTCTTTTAAATCCATTGTTTAGCATCAAGTGTTACTATTCGAGTAATTGTTACTTTTAAAATACATTTACCGGGTCAATCTAATGCTGAATCAGACACGCCCATTTGTACAGTTAGTTGCCTGTGCTTATAGTTTACTGCATTTAAGCCTGAAGAAGGTTGTGGTACTTGAACAAACGGTATCCATAATGGGGCTTGAAGCTTTTCTATAAAATGTTGATCCTGATTAGGCGTTTTAAATACCGCTTTGATAGGCACGACAAAGTGATTGGCTTTATAGCATAAGATACTGTTACTAAACTTTACATTTGAACACAATAATAAATCAATATGCAATGGTTAAAGCGAGGTGATATGCATACTAAAGAAATAAACAGCGGGATAAAATACTGAGGACAATAAAAGAACAGTTATATGGCGACAAAGCTGTTTAACTGTAACTATTGACTTCACACACACAATTACGGCAGGTGTTTAGGTATAAGATTAATATTTCTTGCAAAACATTAATCCCTGCAGTGCTCGAAGACTAAACAGTCCTCCTTCAACCCCACACATTCAGAAAATAACTAAGTGAATGGATAATAAGGATAGACAGATTGATGGGTGTGATTTGATTCGTGTAAATGCTAGTCTGGTAGGCGTGGCAGGCAACAAAGCGAAGGCAAAGCAAGAAAAGGGACGAGGAGAGACGACGAGATGCAGGTCGGATAAATCATGAACAATACACAAACGGGCCAATTCAGGGATCAAAGTGCCCGAGCAGGGATGTACAGATCATCCGACTTACGTTTGGCTTTATGAACCATTTCCGATCAAACATCACTCTAACCTTACTCGCCTCAAGCACACGCATAACGAGAACATGCTATACAACACTGGTGACCAGTGTGCACGAGTTCAATGAATAAATATTTCAAAGTTAAGTTTGTATAATTAAATTCCATATTCATATTTACAAGGAGGTTGTTCATTTTTTGGATTATTTATTACTTATCTGTATACATACGAGTCGCATCATGTATTAAAAATTTGGTAAAATTAAAGTATGATTATGTCTTTCGAAGAAAATGGTGGGAAAAGCTTTGCTTCTAACATGTTACGCAACTATTACTCGTCTGTTTCGTGTAGAGAAAGAAATGGCTGTAAGCGCTAATTACAAAGAAATCCATGGTACTCGCGTTGTTCTAGGTAGAAATAAAAGGCTTGATAAAATGACTGAACGGGTTTCGACGTTGAATTAAGAGAAAAATTAAAACATTTAAAGTGATTTAAACTTTTATCTTTAAAACCATAAGACATACTACTGAAGATGTTAAAATTGTAACCAAGATAAACTTTTGAAATTAACAGTAATATTAAAAGTAAAATACTGTGAAACTGAAAGGTCAAGAACGTAACGTTTTCCAAAATTGTTATCGTAACTTTGAAACAAGATGGACATAAATAGCAAGCATTAATTTATTAAATGCATACGCTGTTATTGAAGGGTTAAAAGGGTGAACATTTTAAATTTGATATATGTACAAGAAGTTTAATGGTAAGTGCTCAATTGTTTCACTCATCCATCACAAAATTAACAATTATGTTTGAGAACATTCACATAAGTAATGTTTATGCAAATTAAAAGTAGTTTTGCTAAATGACAGATCCGATCATGATATTAGCCTAAAACGCGATTAAAATGTAAGTACAAGAAAAAAGTACTGAATAAAAACATTATTGACTGATAAGTTGTATTAAATAAATATTTGTTTTCACCCAACAATTGGTTTGTTTATTACAGGACAGATAAAACTTTCGGCGCCTGTCCTGTGAAAGTCGGTTTTCGCAGGGCACTCGCGTTTCCCACACATCCAAATCTCAGACATTGGATCTTTAGATCCCAGCCAAAGTCAACACTATTGCCCAGTCCTGAATCGAGTCGTTTCACGTTGGTGTCTGCTTGTCGGGCTCTGGCCTGGCTCACTTCTTCAGTGCCGTCTTTGTTTCGCTTTCCCCTTTCTCACCTGTTAATTTTATAATGCCCCATCGCACTGCACCTTAAAGAAGTAAAATTACACAAGGCGAAATTTCAAGCACAGTTAAATAATTTTTCACGTGAGGGGCCGAAGATGAACCACAACGTTCCTGATCACTTCTGTTGGGAGAGAATTCTTGAGACTTCTCCTCTCTCTCCAAACTGAAACCCTGCCAAGTTCGTTTGCGTTTTGGTTTGTTTGTTTTTGAATTTCGAACAAAGCTACACGATGGCTATCTGCGCCAGCTGTCCCTAATTTAACAGTGTAAGACTAGAGGGAAGGCAATTAGTCATCACCACCCACCGCCAACTCTTTTACCAACGAATACTGGTATTGACCGTAACTTTATAACAACCTCACGGCTGAAAGGGCAAGCATGTTTGGTATGACGGGGATTAGAACCCACGCTCCTCGGATTGCGAATCGAGTGCTTTAACCATCTGGTCATGCCGGGTCTTATGCTGGTTTAATTTTGATTCTAGTTGATGTATAAGTAGGGCTTATTTGATTTTACGTTTGTTTCCCTACTTAGTAGCTGGGAGTTTTCTATGGTTATGTTGCGTTTATTTGATTTACACTGGTTCGAAAACGTGTGAAGGTGTTTTTGTTGTTGTACTTTGAATCTAGTGTCCATTTTTCTGCTTGTTTCTCGAATATAGAAGTCGTGGCAGTTGTCGCATTACAAGATGAAAACAGACCCAGTACTCGTTTCCTCTTATTCAAGTATTTCTGTCTCACTAATGCTGGGCCCTTTTATTTTTGCGTTATCGTCTTTAATATTTTGGAAAATTACATGAGAAAATGATATTTATAAAACACGATTACAATATTTATATTAATTCCAGATTTGTTGAAGTTTGCATAATCGTAGTATGAAAACAGTTATAATGCGAAATATATGTTCAGTATTAAAAAACGTTTTTCCAAAACACAATATTTCATCGAGAACTAAAACATCATAGCAACAACTCGCGCTAAAATTCATGCACCACTAAAGTCGCTTTCTCAACTCTATTTTTATTCATAGATTGTTGTCTCACCAACGTGAGACTTCAAAAATTTGCCTATAGGCTCATTGTAATGTTCCCCCCCACGGTAATCTTTAGTAAAAGGCGAAAGATTAATACGAAATGAAGGGAAACCTGAGCATTAAAGCAATTTCTATCAAACGCCTCTACTTATACAAACACTTTCGAAACGATTTCGTCGGTGTTACAGGAATTAGACGTCGTTATATGGAATTCACCTTCATACATCTTAAAATATGATACAACTTTTGTATCATACAATTTTATTACATTGTTTTTGTTTTTAAAGAGAATGTCAACTGTGTTGTAAAAAACGTACGAAACTTCTCGAAATGATAACAATCCCGACCGTGGACAAGTTCATCCTTACCGTCTGAAAAGGGGAGGGACGATGCATTTTTAGATGAGAACATTAAAACTGTGGTTCAGAGTGAGACTAATATCTTCTGATATCTTGTTACACGCATCTGATGTTTCAGGTATTTGTGCTGAATTAAAGGACCAAAATAACCTTTAAAGACAAGCGTAAAACACTAGATATAATAGGGGGTAAACCACATTTTACTTTTAAATCTGATCACTAAACTACTTGTTTAACTATCATAATAACTGAATAATTTCTCAAACATCTGGAAATTTACTTTCGAACTTTATGATAATCAGAAACATCAATAACCAAACACTGTATGAAACGTATTTATTTGCTTTCGTGTGCCCGTGAAACGGCGTTACTTTGAACAACATCCAAATTTCTCAAAGTCTAATTACATTTAACACTACCTGAAATTGAAGTTTCTCCGGAAAGGCGTGATCGTTGTTTGACATCGTTTGGTGTGAAAAACATTTGGGCCGAACAAACAACAAAGTCTGCCGTACACTCAAATTTTATAAAAAGCAATACAGAAACATAAGTCTCTTTGAACGCTGTTTTCGGTAAATCATTAATTTTAGTAGTTTGGTGGTACTACTTTTGCTCGTGGTGCGTTATTCTCCGTAGTTCACGTGACATGAAAGTACTTCAACCTATGTTTACGTTTTAGTGATTCAAGAAGTCCACTTTAACTTTGTAATGTCTTGAGTGTTACCTAACTTAAATATCGATCAATGAGTTCTCAACATATTTGCTTAAAAAATATTGGTAGTTTTAATATTAAATTATTTTAAGTTAATTGACTGTTTTTGCTTAAATTTCTAACTTCTATACGAAATACGTTTTTTTTTTCTTGTTTTCTTTTTAAATCCATTGTTTAGCATCAAGTGTTACTATTCGAGTAATTGTTACTTTTTAAAATACATTTACCGGGTCAATCTAATGCTGAATCAGACACGCCCATTTGTACAGTTAGTTGCCTGTGCTTATAGTTTACTGCATTTAAGCCTGAAGAAGGTTGTGGTACTTGAACAAACGGTATCCATAATGGGGCTTGAAGCTTTTCTATAAAATGTTGATCCTGATTAGGCGTTTTAAATACCGCTTTGATAGGCACGACAAAGTGATTGGCTTTATAGCATAAGATACTGTTACTAAACTTTACATTTGAACACAATAATAAATCAATATGCAATGGTTAAAGCGAGGTGATATGCATACTAAAGAAATAAACAGCGGGATAAAATACTGAGGACAATAAAAAGAACAGTTATATGGCGACAAAGCTGTTTAACTGTAACTATTGACTTCACACACACAATTACGGCAGGTGTTTAGGTATAAGATTAATATTTCTTGCAAAACATTAATCCCCTGCAGTGCTCGAAGACTAAACAGTCCTCCTTCAACCCCACACATTCAGAAAATAACTAAGTGAATGGATAATAAGGATAGACAGATTGATGGGTGTGATTTGATTCGTGTAAATGCTAGTCTGGTAGGCGTGGCAGGCAACAAAGCGAAGGCAAAGCAAGAAAAGGGACGAGGAGAGACGACGAGATGCAGGTCGGATAAATCATGAACAATACACAAACGGGCCAATTCAGGGATCAAAGTGCCCGAGCAGGGATGTACAGATCATCCGACTTACGTTTGGCTTTATGAACCATTTCCGATCAAACATCACTCTAACCTTACTCGCCTCAAGCACACGCATAACGAGAACATGCTATACAACACTGGTGACCAGTGTGCACGAGTTCAATGAATAAATATTTCAAAGTTAAGTTTGTATAATTAAATTCCATATTCATATTTACAAGGAGGTTGTTCATTTTTTGGATTATTTATTACTTATCTGTATACATACGAGTCGCATCATGTATTAAAAATTTGGTAAAATTAAAGTATGATTATGTCTTTCGAAGAAATTGGTGGGAAAAGCTTTGCTTCTAACATGTTACGCAACTATTACTCGTCTGTTTCGTGTAGAGAAAGAAATGGCTGTAAGCGCTAATTACAAAGAAATCCATGGTACTCGCGTTGTTCTAGCATTAAAGCAATTTCTATCAAACGCCTCTACTTATACAAACAATTTCTAAACGTTTCGTGAGTGTTACACGAATTAGACATCGTCATGTAGATTTCACCTTCATACTTCTTAAAACGTGATCAAATTTTTACGTTGTACCATTTTTATTACCTTGTTTTTGTTTTTAAATAAGAATGTCAATTGTATTGTAGAAAACGTACCAAACTTCTCGAAACGATAATAATGTGGACAAGTTCGCCCTTATCGTCCGAAAAGGGAGAGAACGATGTATTTTTAGAAGAGCACATTAAAACTCCGGTTACGTTATATTAGAGTGAGACTAACTGTCTTGTTAGACGCAAAATTTTATCTGATGTTCTAGGTGTTTCTGCTGCATTATAGCCTTTAAAGTTAAGAGTAAAAAGCTATATGTAATCGGGAGTAATCCATTTAACTCTGATCGAAAAACTAGTTGTATAACTGAAGCGTAAATTTCTCAAATATCTGGGAATTTACTTTCTAATCTTATGATAACCAGGAACATCAATAACTAAACAACTGTATGAAACGTATTTATTTCTTCCCGTATGCTCCTGAAACGGCGTTAGTTAGAACAACGTCCAAGATTTCTCAAAGTCTAATCACAGTTTAGGGGTTCGAGTTTGTCCGAAAATGCGCGATCCATGTTGGACATCGCTTAATGTGTACAACGTCTGCCGTTAACCTAAATCTTACAAAGAGAAATCTAGAAACAGCAGTATCTTCGAATGCTGTTTTCATAAGTCATTATCTTTAGTATTTGGCCGCTACCACTCTTGCTTGTGTTTCGTTATTCTTTGCTGTGCACGTGACACGAAAGTACTTGAACGTGTGCTCACGTTTTAACGATTCAAAGTCCACGTTAACTGTCTATTATCTTGTACATGTGTTGACGAAGTTTCTTAAATTAAAGAACAACGGTATTTTGAGTAATAAACGATTTTAACTAAATTAACTAGAAGAAATACGAAACAAACACTTATAAAAAATGTCACTCTGAAAAGAAAATGCATTAAAATACCTCTCAAAGAAAACTACAATAGAATAATATAAGCCATCTTCTTGTCTAACCAATAAGGAAAGTAACCAGTTTCTTCTTAAACTGTTGGTTGAGCTATTATGTGTCATGATTTGCATACGAGCAACTTAGGACAGTGGAGAATTCGCATTTCTTATCTCTGTAGTCGCAGTATTTTATCGCAATGTCCCTCTTTTCTTCCAATGCAGTCATAACAGAGAGGAAAACCGAGACACTTTTTTTCCATACATTGTAGACGCAACTATGCGTCCATTTCTCAAGGCAATTTAACGCAAAGAAAATCCCATTTTTGCAGACAAATGAAGTTTTTGCAAAGTGGAGCACTTTTTCAGGGAATTACAGTTCAAAGAAGAGCTCCCTTCTTCCGAGCAGTGTATAATTCTCTCACAATATAATACAAAATATTTTCGTGTTATTCAAAATAAATAGACCAATTTCAAATACGAATTTTTAAAATCACACTTTTTAGAGAGAGAGACGATGCAGAAATTTTACGAACGGAAAACATATCAAAAATCCACTGTTTCATTTTAATTACGTATTTATTTAAAATTACAGTGTTGTGCCTTTCTTACATCTGTAAAACCCAGATATTTATTGCGCGGAATATTGCAGTTTTACTGAAACAACACAACGACAATTATGTTCAACAGGTTTAAACTTTTCATGTACCGAAAGATAAATATGCGCATATTTCTCCTCGCTGATGCCAAGTATATATTACTGAAACGTAGCTTACGTTAAAAACTCAGTGTGTGTGTGTCACGTTACGGCCTAGTTCTCGAGACAGGCGGAGTGATGAAAGCCTAAATGCATTTATCCAGATAGAATAGTAGTTCCATTAGGGTCTTCCCATTACGATTTTTAGTGAAGCGGTGGGTACAAGAAACCCAAGTGCAGTCACATCTCTCAAGTGACTGGCGAGTATAATAAGTCTAAAACAAGCTTCAGACACACAGTGTGAGATCCAAGTGCATAAAAACATAGAAAGAATATCGATTCAGTTTTAAACACGTATCGTTTTCGAATTAGCAATTTTCTATCAGCAACGTGTTCAATTAAAGACAACCGCTTTAACAAACGCAGACTCTAAACTAAGAAATCAACAAACGTTTTGTTGTCTGTTCGTTTCATACTTTCAGCAGATAGACTAACAACAATGTCAGGTTATACATTTGTTCGTGAAGTCATTATTGGAACGTAGTATTACGAAAAAGCACTGGCTTTCCAATATAGTACAAGTTGTTAATCTAACTGATTTTTCCCTATAATTATTCTACGAAAACGCTAATAATTCATTTCACAAATGATCTTAACTTTGATTGGCTCATAGAGGAATTTACCGACTGCCTCTGTTGGACATTTCCCAGAATTTATTTATTTCAGTCAGCTGTAAAATGCATGCATGCCCCATCATTATCGAAAGCAAACAAGAAATGGCTAACAGATGTTTTAACATTAAAAACGTTTCTCTTATACCCAATATTTCATCGAGAAACAAAACTAAGAGCGACAACTCGCACTAAAATTAATGCACCACAAAAGTGGACCTGAGAGTCGCTTCTTCAAGTCTATTTTTATTCATAGATTGTTGTCTCACAAAAGTGAGACTTCAAAAATTCGCCTATAGGCTCATTGTAATGTTCCCCTCCACGGTAATCTTTAGTAAAAGGCGAAAGATTAATACGAATTGAAGGAAACCTGAGCATTGAAGTTACTTTTCCCAAACGCCTCTACTTATACAAACAATTTCTAAACGTTTCGTGGGTGTTACACGAATTAGACATCGTCATGTAGATTTCACCTTCATACTTCTTAAAATGTGATCAAACTTTTAAGTTCTACCATTTTTATTACATTGTTTTTGTTTTTAAATAAGAATGTCAATTGTATTGTAGAAAACGTACCAAACTTCTCGAAACGATAACAATGTGGACAAGTTCGCCCTTATCGTCCGAAAAGGGAGAGAACGATGTATTTTTAGAAGAGCGCATTAAAACTCCGGTTACGTTATATTAGAGTGAGACTAACTGTCTTGTTAGACGCAAAATTTTATCTGATGTTCTAGGTGTTTCTGCTGCATTATAGCCTTTAAAGTTAAGAGTAAAAAGCTATATGTAATCGGGAGTAATCCATTTAACTCTGATCGAAAAACTAGTTGTATAACTGAAGCGTAAATTTCTCAAATATCTGGGAATTTACTTTCTAATCTTATGATAACCAGGAACATCAATAACTAAACAACTGTATGAAACGTATTTATTTCTTCCCGTATGCTCCTGAAACGGCGTTAGTTAGAACAACGTCCAAGATTTCTCAAAGTCTAATCACAGTTTAGGGGTTCGAGTTTGTCCGAAAATGCGCGATCCATGTTGGACATCGCTTAATGTGTACAACGTCTGCCGTTAACCTAAATCTTACAAAGAGAAATCTAGAAACAGAAGTATCTTCGAATGCTGTTTTCATAAGTCATTATCTTTAGTATTTGGCCGCTACCACTCTTGCTTGTGTTCCGTTATTCTTTGCTGTGCACGTGACACGAAAGTACTTGAACGTGTGCTCACGTTTTAACGATTCAAAGTCCACGTTAACTGTCTATTATCTTGTACATGTGTTGACGAAGTTTCTTAAATTAAAGAACAACGGTATTTTGAGTAATAAACGATTTTAACTAAATTAACTAGAAGAAATACGAAACAAATACTTATAAAAATGTCACTCTGAAAAGAAAATTTATTAAAATACCTCTCAAAGAAAACTACAATAGAATAATACAAGCCATCTTCTTGTCTAACCAATAAGGAAAGTAACCAGTTTCTTCTTAAACTGTTGGTTGAGCTATTATGTGTCATGATTTGCATACGAGCAACTTAGGACAGTGGAGAATTCGCATTTCTTATCTCTGTAGTCGCAGTATTTTATCGCAATGTCCCTCTTTTCTTCCAATGCAGTCATAACAGAGAGCAAAACCGAGACACTTTTTTTTCCATACATTGTAGACGCAACTATGCGTCCATTTCTCAAGGCAATTTAACGCAAAGAAAATCCCATTTTTGCAGACAAGTGAAGTTTTTGCAAAGTGGAGCACTTTTCAGGGAATTACAGTTCAAAGAAGAGCTCCCTTCTTCCGAGCAGTGTATAATTCTCTCACAATATAATACAAAATATTTTCGTGTTATTCAAAATAAATAGACCAATTTCAAATACGAATTTTTAAAATCACACTTTCTAGAAAGAAAGACGATGCAGAAATTTTACGAACGGAAAACATATCAAAAATCCACTGTTTCATTTTAATTATGTATTTATTTAAAATTACAGTGTTGTGCCTTTCTTACATCTGTAAAACCCAGATATTTATTGCGCGGAATATTGCAGTTTTACTGAAACAACACAACGACAATTATGTTCAACAGGTTTAAACTTTTCATGCACCGAAAGAGAAATATGCGCATATTTCTCCTCGCTGATGCCAAGTATATATTACTGAAACGTAGCTTACGTTAAAAACTCAGTGTGTGTGTGTGTCACGTTACGGTCTAGTTCTCGAAACAGGCGGAGTCATGAAAGCCTAAATGCATTTATCCAGATAGAATGGTAGTTCCATTAGGGTCTTCCCATTACGATTTTTAGTGACGCGGTGGGTACAAGAAATCCAAGTGCAGTGACATCTCACAACTGACTAGCGAGTATAATAAGTCTAAAACAAGCTTCAGACACACAGTGTGAGATCCAAGTGCATAAAAACATAGAAAGAATATCGATTCAGTTTTAAACACGTATCGTTTTCGAATTAGCAATTTTCTATCAGCAACGTGTTCAATTAAAGACAACCGCTTTAACAAACGCAGACTCTAAACTAAGAAATCAACAAACGTTTTGTTGTCTGTTCGTTTCATACTTTCAGCAGATAGACTAACAACAATGTCAGGTTATACATTTGTTCGTGAAGTCATTATTGGAACGTAGTATTACGAAAAGCACTGGCTTTCCAATATAGTACAAGTTGTTAATCTAACTGATTTTTCCCTATAATTATTCTACGAAAACGCTAATAATTCATTTCACAAATGATCTTAACTTTGATTGGCTCATAGAGGAATTTACCGACTGCCTCTGTTGGACATTTCCCAGAATTTATTTATTTCAGTCAGCTGTAAAATACATGCATGCCCCATCATTATCGAAAGCAAACAAGAAATGGCTAACAGATGTTTTAACATCAAAACGTTTCTCTTATACCCAATATTTCATCGAGAAACAAAACTAAGAGCGACAACTCGCACTAAAATTAATGCACCACAAAAGTGGACCAGAGAGTCACTTCTTCAATTCTATTTTTATTCATAGATTGTTGTCTCACAAAAATGAGACTTCAAAAATTCGCCTATAGGCTCATTGTAATGTTCCCCCCACCATCGGTAATCTTTCAGTAAAGGCGAGTTCTCTCTCCAAGATTCAGGAATACGTGAAATATTAGGATGAAGTGGGTTTTTTTTTTTTTATTATTATTTTAATAAATTAAATCGTTATTATTCTGATGCATGGTCTTTTGGGTGGAGGCAAAGGATTGAAATTACTTTTCCCAAACGCCTCTACTTATACAAACAATTTCTAAACGTTTCGTGGGTGTTACACGAATTAGACATCGTCATGTAGATTTCACCTTCATACTTCTTAAAATGTGAACAAACTTTTAAGTTCTACCATTTTTATTACAATGTTTTTGTTTTTAAATAAGAATGTCAATTGTATTGTAGAAAACGTACCAAACTTCTCAAAACGATAACAATGCATTTATCCAGATAGAATACTAGTTCCATTAGGGTCTTCCCATTACGATTTTTAGTGACGCGGTGGGTACAAGAAATCCAAGTGCAGTGACATCTCACAAGTGACTAGCGAGTATAATAAGTCTAAAACAAGCTTCAGACACACAGTGTGAGATCCATGTGCATAAAAACATAGAACGAATATCGATTCAGTTTTAAACACGTATCGTTTTCGAATTAGCAATTTTCTATCAGCAACGTGTTCAATTAAAGACGCGGACTCTAAACTAAGAAATCAACAAACGTTTTGTTGTCTGTTCGTTTCATACTTTCAGCAGATAGACTAACAACAATGTCAGGTTATACATTTGTTCGTGAAGTCATTATTGGAACGTAGTATTACGAAAAAGCACTGGCTTTCCAATATAGTACAAGTTGTTAATCTAACTGATTTTTCCCTATAATTATTCTACGAAAACGCTAATAATTCATTTCACAAATGATCTTAACTTTGATTGGCTCATAGAGGAATTTACCGACTGCCTCTGTTGGACATTTCCCAGAATTTATTTATTTCAGTCAGCTGTAAAATACATGCATGCCCCATCATTATCGAAAGCAAACAAGAAATGGCTAACAGATGTTTTAACATTAAAAACGTTTCTCTTATACCCAATATTTCATCGAGAAACAAAACTAAGAGCGACAACTCGCACTTAAATTAATGCACCACAAAAGTGGACCTGAGAGTCGCTTCTTCAAGTCTATTCTTATTCATAGATTGTTGTCTCACAAAAGTGAGACTTCAAAAATTCGCCTATAGGCTCATTGTAATGTTCCCCTCCACGGTAATCTTTAGTAAAAGGCGAAAGATTAATACGAATTGAAGGGAAACCTGAGCATTGAAGTTACTTTTCCCAAACGCCTCTACTTATACAAACAATTTCTAAACGTTTCGTGGGTGTTACACGAATTAGACATCGTCATGTAGATTTCACCTTCATACTTCTTAAAATGTGATCAAACTTTTAAGTTCTACCATTTTTATTACCTTGTTTTTGTTTTTAAATAAGAATGTCAATTGTATTGTAGAAAACGTACCAAACTTCTCGAAACGATAACAATGTGGACAAGTTCGCCCTTATCGTCCGAAAAGGGAGAGAACGATGTATTTTTAGAAGAGCGCATTAAAACTCCGGTTACGTTATATTAGAGTGAGACTAACTGTCTTGTTAGACGCAAAATTTTATCTGATGTTCTAGGTGTTTCTGCTGCATTATAGCCTTTAAAGTTAAGAGTAAAAAAGCTATATGTAATCGGGAGTAATCCATTTAACTCTGATCGAAAAACTAGTTGTATAACTGAAGCGTAAATTTCTCAAATATCTGGGAATTTACTTTCTAATCTTATGATAACCAGGAACATCAATAACTAAACAACTGTATGAAACGTATTTATTTCTTCCCGTATGCTCCTAAAACGGCGTTAGTTAGAACAACGTCCAAGATTTCTCAAAGTCTAATCACAGTTTAGGGGTTCGAGTTTGTCCGAAAATGCGCGATCCTTGTTGGACATCGCTTGGTGTGTACAACGTCTGCCGTTAACCTAAATCTTACAAAGAGAAATCTAGAAACAGAAGTATCTTCGAATGCTGTTTTCATAAGTCATTATCTTTAGTATTTGGCCGCTACCACTCTTGCTTGTGTTCCGTTATTCTTTGCTGTGCACGTGACACGAAAGTACTTGAACGTGTGCTCACGTTTTAACGATTCAAAGTCCACGTTAACTGTCTATTATCTTGTACATGTGTTGACGAAGTTTCTTAAATTAAAGAACAACGGTATTTTGAGTAATAAACGATTTTAACTAAATTAACTAGAAGAAATACGAAACAAATACTTATAAAATGTCACTCTGAAAAGAAAATGCATTAAAATACCTCTCAAAGAAAACTACAATAGAATAATACAAGCCATCTTCTTGTCTAACCAATAAGGAAAGTAACCAGTTTCTTCTTAAACTGTTGGTTGAGCTATTATGTGTCATGATTTGCATACGAGCAACTTAGGACAGTGGAGAATTCGCATTTCTTATCTCTGTAGTCGCAGTATTTTATCGCAATGTCCCTCTTTTCTTCCAATGCAGTCATAACAGAGAGCAAAACCGAGACACTTTTTTTCCATACATTGTAGACGCAACTATGCGTCGATTTCTCAAGGCAATTTAACGCAAAGAAAATCCCATTTTTGCAGACAAGTGAAGTTTTGCAAAGTGGAGCACTTTTCAGGGAATTACAGTTCAAAGAAGAGCTCCCTTCTTCCGAGCAGTGTATAATTCTCTCACAATATAATACAAAATATTTTCGTGTTATTCAAAATAAATAGACCAATTTCAAATACGAATTTTAAAATCACACTTTCTAGAAAGAAAGACGATGCAGAAATTTTACGAACGGAAAACATATAAAAATCCACTGTTTCATTTTAATTATGTATTTATTTAAAATTACAGTGTTGTGCCTTTCTTACATCTGTAAAACCCAGATATTTATTGCGCGGAATATTGCAGTTTTACTGAAACAACACAACGACAATTATGTTCAACAGGTTTAAACTTTTCATGCACCGAAAGAGAAATATGCGCATATTTCTCCTCGCTGATGCCAAGTATATATTACTGAAACGTAGCTTACGTTAAAACTCAGTGTGTGTGTGTCACGTTACGGCCTAGTTCTCGAAACAGGCGGAGTCATGAAAGCCTAAATGCATTTATCCAGATAGAATGGTAGTTCCATTAGGGTCTTCCCATTACGATTTTTAGTGACGCGGTGGGTACAAGAAATCCAAGTGCAGTGACATCTCACAAGTGACTAGCGAGTATAATAAGTCTAAAACAAGCTTCAGACACACAGTGTGAGATCCATGTGCATAAAAACATAGAACGAATATCGATTCAGTTTTAAACACGTATCGTTTTCGAATTAGCAATTTTCTATCAGCAACGTGTTCAATTAAAGACAACCGCTTTAACAAACGCAGACTCTAAACTAAGAAATCAACAAACGTTTTGTTGTCTGTTCGTTTCATACTTTCAGCAGATAGACTAACAACAATGTCAGGTTATACATTTGTTCGTGAAGTCATTATTGGAACGTAGTATTACGAAAAAGCACTGGCTTTCCAATATAGTACAAGTTGTTAATCTAACTGATTTTTCCCTATAATTATTCTACGAAAACGCTAATAATTCATTTCACAAATGATCTTAACTTTGATTGGCTCATAGAGGAATTTACCGACTGCCTCTGTTGGACATTTCCCAGAATTTATTTATTTCAGTCAGCTGTAAAATACATGCATGCCCCATCATTATCGAAAGCAAACAAGAAATGGCTAACAGATGTTTTAACATTAAAAACGTTTCTCTTATACCCAATATTTCATCGAGAAACAAAACTAAGAGCGACAACTCGCACTAAAATTAATGCACCACAAAAGTGGACCTGAGAGTCGCTTTCTTCAAGTCTATTTTATCCATAGATTGTTGTCTCACAAAAGTGAGACTTCAAAATTCGCCTATAGGCTCATTGTAATGTTCCCTCCACGGTAATCTTTAGTAAAAGGCGAAAGATTAATACGAATTGAAGGGAAACCTGAGCATTGAAGTTACTTTTCCCAAACGCCTCTACTTATACAAACAATTTCTAAACGTTTCGTGGGTGTTACACGAATTAGACATCGTCATGTAGATTTCACCTTCATACTTCTTAAAATGTGATCAAACTTTTAAGTTCTACCATTTTTATTACCTTGTTTTTGTTTTTAAATAAGAATGTCAATTGTATTGTAGAAAACGTACCAAACTTCTCGAAACGATAACAATGTGGACAAGTTCGCCCTTATCGTCCGAAAAGGGAGAGAACGATGTATTTTAGAAGAGAGCATTAAAACTCCGGTTACGTTATATTAGAGTGAGACTAACTGTCTTGTTAGACGCAAAATTTTATCTGATGTTCTAGGTGTTTCTGCTGCATTATAGCCTTTAAAGTTAAGAGTAAAAAGCTATATGTAATCGGGAGTAATCCATTTAACTCTGATCGAAAAACTAGTTGTATAACTGAAGCGTAAATTTCTCAAATATCTGGGAATTTACTTTCTAATCTTATGATAACCAGGAACATCAATAACTAAACAACTGTATGAAACGTATTTATTTCTTCCCGTATGCTCCTGAAACGGCGTTAGTTAGAACAACGTCCAAGATTTCTCAAAGTCTAATCACAGTTTAGGGGTTCGAGTTTGTCCGAAAATGCGCGATCCTTGTTGGACATCGCTTGATGTGTACAACGTCTGCCGTTAACCTAAATCTTACAAAGAGAAATCTAGAAACAGAAGTATCTTCGAATGCTGTTTTCATAAGTCATTATCTTTAGTATTTGGCCGCTACCACTCTTGCTTGTGTTCCGTTATTCTTTGCTGTGCACGTGACACGAAAGTACTTGAACGTGTGCTCACGTTTTAACGATTCAAAGTCCACGTTAACTGTCTATTATCTTGTACATGTGTTGACGAAGTTTCTTAAATTAAAGAACAACGGTATTTTGAGTAATAAACGATTTTAACTAAATTAACTAGAAGAAATACGAAACAAATACTTATAAAATGTCACTCTGAAAAGAAAATGCATTAAAATACCTCTCAAAGAAAACTACAATAGAATAATACAAGCCATCTTCTTGTCTGACCAATAAAGAAAGTAACCAGTTTCTTCTTAAACTGTTGGTTGAGCTATTATGTGTCATGATTTGCATACGAGCAACTTAGGACAGTGGAGAATTCGCATTTCTTATCTCTGTAGTCGCAGTATTTTATCGCAATGTCCCTCTTTTCTTCCAATGCAGTCATAACAGAGAGCAAAACCGAGACACTTTTTTTCCATACATTGTAGACGCAACTATGCGTCGATTTCTCAAGGCAATTTAACGCAAAGAAAATCCCATTTTTGCAGACAAGTGAAGTTTTGCAAAGTGGAGCACTTTTCAGGGAATTACAGTTCAAAGAAGAGCTCCCTTCTTCCGAGCAGTGTATAATTCTCTCACAATATAATACAAAATATTTTCGTGTTATTCAAAATAAATAGACCAATTTCAAATACGAATTTTTAAAATCACACTTTCTAGAAAGAAAGACGATGCAGAAATTTTACGAACGGAAAACATATAAAAAATCCACTGTTTCATTTTAATTATGTATTTATTTAAAATTACAGTGTTGTGCCTTTCTTACATCTGTAAAACCCAGATATTTATTGCGCGGAATATTGCAGTTTTACTGAAACAACACAACGACAATTATGTTCAACAGGTTTAAACTTTTCATGCACCGAAAGAGAAATATGCGCATATTTCTCCTCGCTGATGCCAAGTATATATTACTGAAACGTAGCTTACGTTAAAACTCAGTGTGTGTGTGTCACGTTACGGCCTAGTTCTCGAAACAGACGGAGTCATGAAAGCCTAAATGCATTTATCGAGATAGAATGGTAGTTCCATTAGGGTCTTCCCATTACGATTTTTTAGTGACGCGGTGGGTACAAGAAATCCAAGTGCAGTGACATCTCACAAGTGACTAGCGAGTATAATAAGTCTAAAACAAGCTTCAGACACACAGTGTGAGATCCAAGTGCATAAAAACATAGAACGAATATCGATTCAGTTTTAAACACGTATCGTTTTCGAATTAGCAATTTTCTATCAGCAACGTGTTCAATTAAAGACAACCGCTTTAACAAACGCAGACTCTAAACTAAGAAATCAACAAACGTTTTGTTGTCTGTTCGTTTCATAATTTCAGCAGATAGACTAACCTCAATGTCAGGTTATACATTTGTTCGTGAAGTCATTATTGGAACGTAGTATTACAAAAAAGCACTGGCTTTCCAATATAGTACAAGTTGTTAATCTAACTGATTTTTCCCTATAATTATTCTACGAAAACGCTAATAATTCATTTCACAAATGATCTTAACTTTGATTGGCTCATAGAGGAATTTACCGACTGCCTCTGTTGGACATTTCCCAGAATTTATTTATTTCAGTCAGCTGTAAAATACATGCATGCCCCATCATTATCGAAAGCAAACAAGAAATGGCTAACAGATGTTTTAACATTAAAAACGTTTCTCTTATACCCAATATTTCATCGAGAAACAAAACTAAGAGCGACAACTCGCACTAAAATTAATGCACCACAAAAGTGGACCTGAGAGTCGCTTCTTCAAGTCTATTTTTATCCATAGATTGTTGTCTCACAAAAGTGAGACTTCAAAAATTCGCCTATAGGCTCATTGTAATGTTCCCCTCCACGGTAATCTTTAGTAAAAGGCGAAAGATTAATACGAATTGAAGGGAAACCTGAGCATTGAAGTTACTTTTCCCAAACGCCTCTACTTATACAAACAATTTCTAAACGTTTCGTGGGTGTTACACGAATTAGACATCGTCATGTAGATTTCACCTTCATACTTCTTAAAATGTGATCAAACTTTTAAGTTCTACCATTTTTATTACATTGTTTTTGTTTTTAAATAAGAATGTCAATTGTATTGTAGAAAACGTACCAAACTTCTCGAAACGATAACAATGTGGACAAGTTCGCCCTTATCGTCCGAAAAGGGAGAGAACGGTGTATTTTTAGAAGAGCGCATTAAAACTCCGGTTACGTTATATTAGAGTGAGACTAACTGTCTTGTTAGACGCAAAATTTTATCTGATGTTCTAGGTGTTTCTGCTGCATTATAGCCTTTAAAGTTAAGAGTAAAAAAGCTATATGTAATCGGGAGTAATCCATTTAACTCTGATCGAAAAACTAGTTGTATAACTGAAGCGTAAATTTCTCAAATATCTGGGAATTTACTTTCTAATCTTATGATAACCAGGAACATCAATAACTAAACAACTGTATGAAACGTATTTATTTCTTCCCGTATGCTCCTAAAACGGCGTTAGTTAGAACAACGTCCAAGATTTCTCAAAGTCTAATCACAGTTTAGGGGTTCGAGTTTGTCCGAAAATGCGCGATCCTTGTTGGACATCGCTTGGTGTGTACAACGTCTGCCGTTAACCTAAATCTTACAAAGAGAAATCTAGAAACAGAAGTATCTTCGAATGCTGTTTTCATAAGTCATTATCTTTAGTATTTGGCCGCTACCACTCTTGCTTGTGTTCCGTTATTCTTTGCTGTGCACGTGACACGAAAGTACTTGAACGTGTGCTCACGTTTTAACGATTCAAAGTCCACGTTAACTGTCTATTATCTTGTACATGTGTTGACGAAGTTTCTTAAATTAAAGAACAACGGTATTTTGAGTAATAAACGATTTTAACTAAATTAACTAGAAGAAATACGAAACAAATACTTATAAAATGTCACTCTGAAAAGAAAATGCATTAAAATACCTCTCAAAGAAAACTACAATAGAATAATACAAGCCATCTTCTTGTCTAACCAATAAAGAAAGTAACCAGTTTCTTCTTAAACTGTTGGTTGAGCTATTATGTGTCATGATTTGCATACGAGCAACTTAGGACAGTGGAGAATTCGCATTTCTTATCTCTGTAGTCGCAGTATTTTATCGCAATGTCCCTCTTTTCTTCCAATGCAGTCATAACAGAGAGCAAAACCGAGACACTTTTTTTCCATACATTGTAGACGCAACTATGCGCCGATTTCTCAAGGCAATTTAACGCAAAGAAAATCCCATTTTGCAGACAAGTGAAGTTTTGCAAAGTGGAGCACTTTTCAGGGAATTACAGTTCAAAGAAGAGCTCCCTTCTTCCGAGCAGTGTATAATTCTCTCACAATATAATACAAAATATTTTGGTGTTATTCAAAATAAATAGACCAATTTCAAATACGAATTTTAAAATCACACTTTCTAGAAAGAAAGACGATGCAGAAATTTTACGAACGGAAAACATATAAAAATCCACTGTTTCATTTTAATTATGTATTTATTTAAAATTACAGTGTTGTGCCTTTCTTACATCTGTAAAACCCAGATACTTATTGCGCGGAATATTGCAGTTTTACTGAAACAACACAACGACAATTATGTTCAACAGGTTTAAACTTTTCATGCACCGAAAGAGAAATATGCGCATATTTCTCCTCGCTGATGCCAAGTATATATTACTGAAACGTAGCTTACGTTAAAAACTCAGTGGTAGTTCCATTAGGGTCTTCCCATTACGATTTTTAGTGACGCGGTGGGTACAAGAAATCCAAGTGCAGTGACATCTCACAAGTGACTAGCGAGTATAATAAGTCTAAAACAAGCTTCAGACACACAGTGTGAGATCCAAGTGCATAAAAACATAGAACGAATATCGATTCAGTTTTAAACACGTATCGTTTTCGAATTAGCAATTTTCTATCAGCAACGTGTTCAATTAAAGACAACCGCTTTAACAAACGCAGACTCTAAACTAAGAAATCAACAAACGTTTTGTTGTCTGTTCGTTTCATAATTTCAGCAGATAGACTAACCTCAATGTCAGGTTATACATTTGTTCGTGAAGTCATTATTGGAACGTAGTATTACGAAAAAGCACTGGCTTTCCAATATAGTACAAGTTGTTAATCTAACTGATTTTTCCCTATAATTATTCTACGAAAACGCTAATAATTCATTTCACAAATGATCTTAACTTTGATTGGCTCATAGAGGAATTTACCGACTGCCTCTGTTGGACATTTCCCAGAATTTATTTATTTCAGTCAGCTGTAAAATAGCTGTCATGCCCCATCATTATCGAAAGCAAACAAGAAATGGCTAACAGATGTTTTAACATTAAAAACGTTTCTCTTATACCCAATATTTCATCGAGAAACAAAACTAAGAGCGACAACTCGCACTAAAATTAATGCACCACAAAAGTGGACCTGAGAGTCGCTTCTTCAAGTCTATTTTATCCATAGATTGTTGTCTCACAAAAGTGAGACTTCAAAAATTCGCCTATAGGCTCATTGTAATGTTCCCTCCACGGTAATCTTTAGTAAAGGCGAAAGATTAATACGAATTGAAGGGAAACCTGAGCATTGAAGTTACTTTTCCCAAACGCCTCTACTTATACAAACAATTTCTAAACGTTTCGTGGGTGTTACACGAATTAGACATCGTCATGTAGATTTCACCTTCACACTTCTTAAAATGTGATCAAACTTTTAAGTTCTACCATTTTTATTACCTTGTTTTTGTTTTTAAATAAGAATGTCAATTGTATTGTAGAAAACGTACCAAACTTCTCGAAACGATAACAATGTGGACAAGTTCGCCCTTATCGTCCGAAAAGGGAGAGAACGATATATTTTAGAAAAGAGCATTAAAACTCCGGTTACGTTATATTAGAGTGAGACTAACTGTCTTGTTAGACGCAAAATTTTATCTGATGTTCTAGGTGTTTCTGCTGCATTATAGCCTTTAAAGTTAAGAGTAAAAAGCTATATGTAATCGGGAGTAATCCATTTAACTCTGATCGAAAAACTAGTTGTATAACTGAAGCGTAAATTTCTCAAATATCTGGGAATTTACTTTCTAATCTTATGATAACCAGGAACATCAATAACTAAACAACTGTATGAAACGTATTTATTTCTTCCCGTATGCTCCTGAAACGGCGTTAGTTAGAACAACGTCCAAGATTTCTCAAAGTCTAATCACAGTTTAGGGGTTCGAGTTTGTCCGAAAATGCGCGATCCTTGTTGGACATCGCTTGATGTGTACAACGTCTGCCGTTAACCTAAATCTTACAAAGAGATATCTAGAAACAGAAGTATCTTCGAATGCTGTTTTCATAAGTCATTATCTTTAGTATTTGGCCGCTACCACTCTTGCTTGTGTTCCGTTATTCTTTGCTGTGCACGTGACACGAAAGTACTTGAACGTGTGCTCACGTTTTAACGATTCAAAGTCCACGTTAACTGTCTATTATCTTGTACATGTGTTGACGAAGTTTCTTAAATTAAAGAACAACGGTATTTTGAGTAATAAACGATTTTAACTAAATTAACTAGAAGAAATACGAAACAAATACTTATAAAATGTCACTCTGAAAAGAAAATGCATTAAAATACCTCTCAAAGAAAACTACAATAGAATAATACAAGCCATCTTCTTGTCTAACCAATAAAGAAAGTAACCAGTTTCTTCTTAAACTGTTGGTTGAGCTATTATGTGTCATGATTTGCATACGAGCAACTTAGGACAGTGGAGAATTCGCATTTCTTATCTCTGTAGTCGCAGTATTTTATCGCAATGTCCCTCTTTTCTTCCAATGCAGTCATAACAGAGAGCAAAACCGAGACACTTTTTTTCCATACATTGTAGACGCAACTATGCGCCGATTTCTCAAGGCAATTTAACGCAAAGAAAATCCCATTTTGCAGACAAGTGAAGTTTTGCAAAGTGGAGCACTTTTCAGGGAATTACAGTTCAAAGAAGAGCTCCCTTCTTCCGAGCAGTGTATAATTCTCTCACAATATAATACAAAATATTTTGGTGTTATTCAAAATAAATAGACCAATTTCAAATACGAATTTTTTAAAATCACACTTTCTAGAAAGAAAGACGATGCAGAAATTTTACGAACGGAAAACATATAAAAAATCCACTGTTTCATTTTAATTATGTATTTATTTAAAATTACAGTGTTGTGCCTTTCTTACAT
This sequence comes from Tachypleus tridentatus, assembly GCF_004210375.1. Classification (NCBI taxonomy): domain Eukaryota; kingdom Metazoa; phylum Arthropoda; class Merostomata; order Xiphosura; family Limulidae; genus Tachypleus; species Tachypleus tridentatus. Next base: position 10,965,851 of record NC_134830.1, on the reverse strand, counting down.
CTGTAAAACCCAGATATTTATTGCGCGGAATATTGCAGTTTTACTGAAACAACACAACGACAATTATGTTCAACAGGTTTAAACTTTTCATGCACCGAAAGAGAAATATGCGCATATTTCTCCTCGCTGATGCCAAGTATATATTACTGAAACGTAGCTTACGTTAAAAACTCAGTGGTAGTTCCATTAGGGTCTTCCCATTACGATTTTTTAGTGACGCGGTGGGTACAAGAAATCCAAGTGCAGTGACATCTCACAAGTGACTAGCGAGTATAATAAGTCTAAAACAAGCTTCAGACACACAGTGTGAGATCCAAGTGCATAAAAACATAGAACGAATATCGATTCAGTTTTAAACACGTATCGTTTTCGAATTAGCAATTTTCTATCAGCAACGTGTTCAATTAAAGACAACCGCTTTAACAAACGCAGACTCTAAACTAAGAAATCAACAAACGTTTTGTTGTCTGTTCGTTTCATACTTTCAGCAGATAGACTAACAACAATGTCAGGTTATACATTTGTTCGTGAAGTCATTATTGGAACGTAGTATTACGAAAAGCACTGGCTTTCCAATATAGTACAAGTTGTTAATCTAACTGATTTTTCCCTATAATTATTCTACGAAAACGCTAATAATTCATTTCACAAATGATCTTAACTTTGATTGGCTCATAGAGGAATTTACCGACTGCCTCTGTTGGACATTTCCCAGAATTTATTTATTTCAGTCAGCTGTAAAATAGCTGTCATGCCCCATCATTATCGAAAGCAAACAAGAAATGGCTAACAGATGTTTTAACATTAAAAACGTTTCTCTTATACCCAATATTTCATCGAGAAACAAAACTAAGAGCGACAACTCGCACTAAAATTAATGCACCACAAAAGTGGACCTGAGAGTCGCTTCTTCAAGTCTATTTTATCCATAGATTGTTGTCTCACAAAAGTGAGACTTCAAAAATTCGCCTATAGGCTCATTGTAATGTTCCCCTCCACGGTAATCTTTAGTAAAAGGCGAAAGATTAATACGAATTGAAGGGAAACCTGAGCATTGAAGTTACTTTTCCCAAACGCCTCTACTTATACAAACAATTTCTAAACGTTTCGTGGGTGTTACACGAATTAGACATCGTCATGTAGATTTCACCTTCATACTTCTTAAAATGTGATCAAACTTTTAAGTTCTACCATTTTATTACCTTGTTTTTGTTTTAAATAAGAATGTCAATTGTATTGTAGAAAACGTACCAAACTTCTCGAAACGATAACAATGTGGACAAGTTCGCCCTTATCGTCCGAAAAGGGAGAGAACGATATATTTTAGAAAAGAGCATTAAAACTCCGGTTACGTTATATTAGAGTGAGACTAACTGTCTTGTTAGACGCAAAATTTTATCTGATGTTCTAGGTGTTTCTGCTGCATTATAGCCTTTAAAGTTAAGAGTAAAAAGCTATATGTAATCGGGAGTAATCCATTTAACTCTGATCGAAAAACTAGTTGTATAACTGAAGCGTAAATTTCTCAAATATCTGGGAATTTACTTTCTAATCTTATGATAACCAGGAACATCAATAACTAAACAACTGTATGAAACGTATTTATTTCTTCCCGTATGCTCCTGAAACGGCGTTAGTTAGAACAACGTCCAAGATTTCTCAAAGTCTAATCACAGTTTAGGGGTTCGAGTTTGTGCGAAAATGCGCGATCCTTGTTGGACATCGCTTGATGTGTACAACGTCTGCCGTTAACCTAAATCTTACAAAGAGAAATCTAGAAACAGAAGTATCTTCGAATGCTGTTTTCATAAGTCATTATCTTTAGTATTTGGCCGCTACCACTCTTGCTTGTGTTCCGTTATTCTTTGCTGTGCACGTGACACGAAAGTACTTGAACGTGTGCTCACGTTTTAACGATTCAAAGTCCACGTTAACTGTCTATTATCTTGTACATGTGTTGACGAAGTTTCTTAAATTAAAGAACAACGGTATTTTGAGTAATAAACGATTTTAACTAAATTAACTAGAAGAAATACGAAACAAATACTTATAAAATGTCACTCTGAAAAGAAAATGCATTAAAATACCTCTCAAAGAAAACTACAATAGAATAATACAAGCCATCTTCTTGTCTAACCAATAAAGAAAGTAACCAGTTTCTTCTTAAACTGTTGGTTGAGCTATTATGTGTCATGATTTGCATACGAGCAACTTAGGACAGTGGAGAATTCGCATTTCTTATCTCTGTAGTCGCAGTATTTTATCGCAATGTCCCTCTTTTCTTCCAATGCAGTCATAACAGAGAGCAAAACCGAGACACTTTTTTTCCATACATTGTAGACGCAACTATGCGCCGATTTCTCAAGGCAATTTAACGCAAAGAAAATCCCATTTTGCAGACAAGTGAAGTTTTGCAAAGTGGAGCACTTTTCAGGGAATTACAGTTCAAAGAAGAGCTCCCTTCTTCCGAGCAGTGTATAATTCTCTCACAATATAATACAAAATATTTTGGTGTTATTCAAAATAAATAGACCAATTTCAAATACGAATTTTTTAAAATCACACTTTCTAGAAAGAAAGACGATGCAGAAATTTTACGAACGGAAAACATATAAAAAATCCACTGTTTCATTTTAATTATGTATTTATTTAAAATTACAGTGTTGTGCCTTTCTTACATCTGTAAAACCCAGATATTTATTGCGCGGAATATTGCAGTTTTACTGAAACAACACAACGACAATTATGTTCAACAGGTTTAAACTTTTCATGCACAGAAAGAGAAATATGCGCATATTTCTCCTCGCTGATGCCAAGTATATATTACTGAAACGTAGCTTACGTTAAAAACTCAGTGGTAGTTCCATTAGGGTCTTCCCATTACGATTTTTTAGTGACGCGGTGGGTACAAGAAATCCAAGTGCAGTGACATCTCACAAGTGACTAGCGAGTATAATAAGTCTAAAACAAGCTTCAGACACACAGTGTGAGATCCAAGTGCATAAAAACATAGAACGAATATCGATTCAGTTTTAAACACGTATCGTTTTCGAATTAGCAATTTTCTATCAGCAACGTGTTCAATTAAAGACAACCGCTTTAACAAACGCAGACTCTAAACTAAGAAATCAACAAACGTTTTGTTGTCTGTTCGTTTCATACTTTCAGCAGATAGACTAACAACAATGTCAGGTTATACATTTGTTCGTGAAGTCATTATTGGAACGTAGTATTACGAAAAGCACTGGCTTTCCAATATAGTACAAGTTGTTAATCTAACTGATTTTTCCCTATAATTATTCTACGAAAACGCTAATAATTCATTTCACAAATGATCTTAACTTTGATTGGCTCATAGAGGAATTTACCGACTGCCTCTGTTGGACATTTCCCAGAATTTATTTATTTCAGTCAGCTGTAAAATAGCTGTCATGCCCCATCATTATCGAAAGCAAACAAGAAATGGCTAACAGATGTTTTAACATTAAAAACGTTTCTCTTATACCCAATATTTCATCGAGAAACAAAACTAAGAGCGACAACTCGCACTAAAATTAATGCACCACAAAAGTGGACCTGAGAGTCGCTTCTTCAAGTCTATTTTATCCATAGATTGTTGTCTCACAAAAGTGAGACTTCAAAAATTCGCCTATAGGCTCATTGTAATGTTCCCTCCACGGTAATCTTTAGTAAAAGGCGAAAGATTAATACGAATTGAAGGGAAACCTGAGCATTGAAGTTACTTTTCCCAAACGCCTCTACTTATACAAACAATTTCTAAACGTTTCGTGGGTGTTACACGAATTAGACATCGTCATGTAGATTTCACCTTCACACTTCTTAAAATGTGATCAAACTTTTAAGTTCTACCATTTTTATTACCTTGTTTTTGTTTTAAATAAGAATGTCAATTGTATTGTAGAAAACGTACCAAACTTCTCGAAACGATAACAATGTGGACAAGTTCGCCCTTATCGTCCGAAAAGGGAGAGAACGATATATTTTAGAAAAGAGCATTAAAACCCGGTTACGTTATATTAGAGTGAGACTAACTGTCTTGTTAGACGCAAAATTTTATCTGATGTTCTAGGTGTTTCTGCTGCATTATAGCCTTTAAAGTTAAGAGTAAAAGCTATATGTAATCGGGAGTAATCCATTTAACTCTGATCGAAAAACTAGTTGTATAACTGAAGCGTAAATTTCTCAAATATCTGGGAATTTACTTTCTAATCTTATGATAACCAGGAACATCAATAACTAAACAACTGTATGAAACGTATTTATTTCTTCCCGTATGCTCCTGAAACGGCGTTAGTTAGAACAACGTCCAAGATTTCTCAAAGTCTAATCACAGTTTAGGGGTTCGAGTTTGTCCGAAAATGCGCGATCCTTGTTGGACATCGCTTGGTGTGTACAACGTCTGCCGTTAACCTAAATCTTACAAAGAGAAATCTAGAAACAGAAGTATCTTCGAATGCTGTTTTCATAAGTCATTATCTTTAGTATTTGGCCGCTACCACTCTTGCTTGTGTTCCGTTATTCTTTGCTGTGCACGTGACACGAAAGTACTTGAACGTGTGCTCACGTTTTAACGATTCAAAGTCCACGTTAACTGTCTATTATCTTGTACATGTGTTGACGAAGTTTCTTAAATTAAAGAACAACGGTATTTTGAGTAATAAACGATTTTAACTAAATTAACTAGAAGAAATACGAAACAAATACTTATAAAATGTCACTCTGAAAAGAAAATGCATTAAAATACCTCTCAAAGAAAACTACAATAGAATAATACAAGCCATCTTCTTGTCTAACCAATAAAGAAAGTAACCAGTTTCTTCTTAAACTGTTGGTTGAGCTATTATGTGTCATGATTTGCATACGAGCAACTTAGGACAGTGGAGAATTCGCATTTCTTATCTCTGTAGTCGCAGTATTTTATCGCAATGTCCCTCTTTTCTTCCAATGCAGTCATAACAGAGAGCAAAACCGAGACACTTTTTTTCCATACATTGTAGACGCAACTATGCGCCGATTTCTCAAGGCAATTTAACGCAAAGAAAATCCCATTTTGCAGACAAGTGAAGTTTTGCAAAGTGGAGCACTTTTTCAGGGAATTACAGTTCAAAGAAGAGCTCCCTTCTTCCGAGCAGTGTATAATTCTCTCACAATATAATACAAAATATTTTGGTGTTATTCAAAATAAATAGACCAATTTCAAATACGAATTTTTAAAATCACACTTTCTAGAAAGAAAGACGATGCAGAAATTTTACGAACGGAAAACATATAAAAAATCCACTGTTTCATTTTAATTATGTATTTATTTAAAATTACAGTGTTGTGCCTTTCTTACATCTGTAAAACCCAGATATTTATTGCGCGGAATATTGCAGTTTTACTGAAACAACACAACGACAATTATGTTCAACAGGTTTAAACTTTTCATGCACCGAAAGAGAAATATGCGCATATTTCTCCTCGCTGATGCCAAGTATATATTACTGAAACGTAGCTTACGTTAAAAACTCAGTGTGTGTGTGTCACGTTACGGCCTAGTTCTCGAAACAGACGGAGTCATGAAAGCCTAAATGCATTTATCGAGATAGAATGGTAGTTCCATTAGGGTCTTCCCATTACGATTTTTAGTGACGCGGTGGGTACAAGAAATCCAAGTGCAGTGACATCTCACAAGTGACTAGCGAGTATAATAAGTCTAAAACAAGCTTCAGACACACAGTGTGAGATCCAAGTGCATAAAAACATAGAACGAATATCGATTCAGTTTTAAACACGTATCGTTTTCGAATTAGCAATTTTCTATCAGCAACGTGTTCAATTAAAGACAACCGCTTTAACAAACGCAGACTCTAAACTAAGAAATCAACAAACGTTTTGTTGTCTGTTCGTTTCATACTTTCAGCAGATAGACTAACAACAATGTCAGGTTATACATTTGTTCGTGAAGTCATTATTGGAACGTAGTATTACGAAAAGCACTGGCTTTCCAATATAGTACAAGTTGTTAATCTAACTGATTTTTCCCTATAATTATTCTACGAAAACGCTAATAATTCATTTCACAAATGATCTTAACTTTGATTGGCTCATAGAGGAATTTACCGACTGCCTCTGTTGGACATTTCCCAGAATTTATTTATTTCAGTCAGCTGTAAAATAGCTGTCATGCCCCATCATTATCGAAAGCAAACAAGAAATGGCTAACAGATGTTTTAACATTAAAAACGTTTCTCTTATACCCAATATTTCATCGAGAAACAAAACTAAGAGCGACAACTCGCACTAAAATTAATGCACCACAAAAGTGGACCTGAGAGTCGCTTCTTCAAGTCTATTTTATCCATAGATTGTTGTCTCACAAAAGTGAGACTTCAAAAATTCGCCTATAGGCTCATTGTAATGTTCCCCTCCACGGTAATCTTTAGTAAAAGGCGAAAGATTAATACGAATTGAAGGGAAACCTGAGCATTGAAGTTACTTTTCCCAAACGCCTCTACTTATACAAACAATTTCTAAACGTTTCGTGGGTGTTACACGAATTAGACATCGTCATGTAGATTTCACCTTCACACTTCTTAAAATGTGATCAAACTTTTAAGTTCTACCATTTTTATTACCTTGTTTTTAAATAAGAATGTCAATTGTATTGTAGAAAACGTACCAAACTTCTCGAAACGATAACAATGTGGACAAGTTCGCCCTTATCGTCCGAAAAGGGAGAGAACGATATATTTTAGAAAAGAGCATTAAAACTCCGGTTACGTTATATTAGAGTGAGACTAACTGTCTTGTTAGACGCAAAATTTTATCTGATGTTCTAGGTGTTTCTGCTGCATTATAGCCTTTAAAGTTAAGAGTAAAAAGCTATATGTAATCGGGAGTAATCCATTTAACTCTGATCGAAAAACTAGTTGTATAACTGAAGCGTAAATTTCTCAAATATCTGGGAATTTACTTTCTAATCTTATGATAACCAGGAACATCAATAACTAAACAACTGTATGAAACGTATTTATTTCTTCCCGTATGCTCCTGAAACGGCGTTAGTTAGAACAACGTCCAAGATTTCTCAAAGTCTAATCACAGTTTAGGGGTTCGAGTTTGTGCGAAAATGCGCGATCCTTGTTGGACATCGCTTGATGTGTACAACGTCTGCCGTTAACCTAAATCTTACAAAGAGAAATCTAGAAACAGAAGTATCTTCGAATGCTGTTTTCATAAGTCATTATCTTTAGTATTTGGCCGCTACCACTCTTGCTTGTGTTCCGTTATTCTTTGCTGTGCACGTGACACGAAAGTACTTGAACGTGTGCTCACGTTTTAACGATTCAAAGTCCACGTTAACTGTCTATTATCTTGTACATGTGTTGACGAAGTTTCTTAAATTAAAGAACAACGGTATTTTGAGTAATAAACGATTTTAACTAAATTAACTAGAAGAAATACGAAACAAATACTTATAAAATGTCACTCTGAAAAGAAAATGCATTAAAATACCTCTCAAAGAAAACTACAATAGAATAATACAAGCCATCTTCTTGTCTAACCAATAAAGAAAGTAACCAGTTTCTTCTTAAACTGTTGGTTGAGCTATTATGTGTCATGATTTGCATACGAGCAACTTAGGACAGTGGAGAATCTGCATTTCTTATCTCTGTAGTCGCAGTATTTTATCGCAATGTCCCTCTTTTCTTCCAATGCAGTCATAACAGAGAGCAAAACCGAGACACTTTTTTTCCATACATTGTAGACGCAACTATGCGCCGATTTCTCAAGGCAATTTAACGCAAAGAAAATCCCATTTTGCAGACAAGTGAAGTTTTGCAAAGTGGAGCACTTTTTCAGGGAATTACAGTTCAAAGAAGAGCTCCCTTCTTCCGAGCAGTGTATAATTCTCTCACAATATAATACAAAATATTTTGGTGTTATTCAAAATAAATAGACCAATTTCAAATACGAATTTTTAAAATCACACTTTCTAGAAAGAAAGACGATGCAGAAATTTTACGAACGGAAAACATATAAAAAATCCACTGTTTCATTTTAATTATGTATTTATTTAAAATTACAGTGTTGTGCCTTTCTTACATCTGTAAAACCCAGATATTTATTGCGCGGAATATTGCAGTTTTACTGAAACAACACAACGACAATTATGTTCAACAGGTTTAAACTTTTCATGCACCGAAAGAGAAATATGCGCATATTTCTCCTCGCTGATGCCAAGTATATATTACTGAAACGTAGCTTACGTTAAAACTCAGTGTGTGTGTGTCACGTTACGGCCTAGTTCTCGAAACAGACGGAGTCATGAAAGCCTAAATGCATTTATCGAGATAGAATGGTAGTTCCATTAGGGTCTTCCCATTACGATTTTTAGTGACGCGGTGGGTACAAGAAATCCAAGTGCAGTGACATCTCACAAGTGACTAGCGAGTATAATAAGTCTAAAACAAGCTTCAGACACACAGTGTGAGATCCAAGTGCATAAAACATAGAACGAATATCGATTCAGTTTTAAACACGTATCGTTTTCGAATTAGCAATTTTCTATCAGCAACGTGTTCAATTAAAGACAACCGCTTTAACAAACGCAGACTCTAAACTAAGAAATCAACAAACGTTTTGTTGTCTGTTCGTTTCATACTTTCAGCAGATAGACTAACAACAATGTCAGGTTATACATTTGTTCGTGAAGTCATTATTGGAACGTAGTATTACGAAAAAGCACTGGCTTTCCAATATAGTACAAGTTGTTAATCTAACTGATTTTTCCCTATAATTATTCTACGAAAACGCTAATAATTCATTTCACAAATGATCTTAACTTTGATTGGCTCATAGAGGAATTTACCGACTGCCTCTGTTGGACATTTCCCAGAATTTATTTATTTCAGTCAGCTGTAAAATAGCTGTCATGCCCCATCATTATCGAAAGCAAACAAGAAATGGCTAACAGATGTTTTAACATTAAAAACGTTTCTCTTATACCCAATATTTCATCGAGAAACAAAACTAAGAGCGACAACTCGCACTAAAATTAATGCACCACAAAAGTGGACCTGAGAGTCGCTTCTTCAAGTCTATTTTATCCATAGATTGTTGTCTCACAAAAGTGAGACTTCAAAATTCGCCTATAGGCTCATTGTAATGTTCCCCTCCACGGTAATCTTTAGTAAAAGGCGAAAGATTAATACGAATTGAAGGGAAACCTGAGCATTGAAGTTACTTTTCCCAAACGCCTCTACTTATACAAACAATTTCTAAACGTTTCGTGGGTGTTACACGAATTAGACATCGTCATGTAGATTTCACCTTCACACTTCTTAAAATGTGATCAAACTTTTAAGTTCTACCATTTTTATTACCTTGTTTTTGTTTTTAAATAAGAATGTCAATTGTATTGTAGAAAACGTACCAAACTTCTCGAAACGATAACAATGTGGACAAGTTCGCCCTTATCGTCCGAAAAGGGAGAGAACGATATATTTTAGAAAAGAGCATTAAAACTCCGGTTACGTTATATTAGAGTGAGACTAACTGTCTTGTTAGACGCAAAATTTTATCTGATGTTCTAGGTGTTTCTGCTGCATTATAGCCTTTAAAGTTAAGAGTAAAAAGCTATATGTAATCGGGAGTAATCCATTTAACTCTGATCGAAAAACTAGTTGTATAACTGAAGCGTAAATTTCTCAAATATCTGGGAATTTACTTTCTAATCTTATGATAACCAGGAACATCAATAACTAAACAACTGTATGAAACGTATTTATTTCTTCCCGTATGCTCCTGAAACGGCGTTAGTTAGAACAACGTCCAAGATTTCTCAAAGTCTAATCACAGTTTAGGGGTTCGAGTTTGTCCGAAAATGCGCGATCCTTGTTGGACATCGCTTGGTGTGTAGTTAACCTAAATCTTACAAAGAGAAATCTAGAAACAGAAGTATCTTCGAATGCTGTTTTCATAAGTCATTATCTTTAGTATTTGGCCGCTACCACTCTTGCTTGTGTTCCGTTATTCTTTGCTGTGCACGTGACACGAAAGTACTTGAACGTGTGCTCACGTTTTAACGATTCAAAGTCCACGTTAACTGTCTATTATCTTGTACATGTGTTGACGAAGTTTCTTAAATTAAAGAACAACGGTATTTTGAGTAATAAACGATTTTAACTAAATTAACTAGAAGAGATACGAAACAAATACTTATAAAAATGTCACTCTGAAAAGAAAATGCATTAAAATACCTCTCAAAGAAAACTACAATAGAATAATACAAGCCATCTTCTTGTCTAACCAATAAAGAAAGTAACCAGTTTCTTCTTAAACTGTTGGTTGAGCTATTATGTGTCATGATTTGCATACGAGCAACTTAGGACAGTGGAGAATCTGCATTTCTTATCTCTGTAGTCGCAGTATTTTATCGCAATGTCCCTCTTTTCTTCCAATGCAGTCATAACAGAGAGCAAAACCGAGACACTTTTTTTCCATACATTGTAGACGCAACTATGCGCCGATTTCTCAAGGCAATTTAACGCAAAGAAAATCCCATTTTTGCATACAAGTGAAGTTTTGCAAAGTGGAGCACTTTTTCAGGGAATTACAGTTCAAAGAAGAGCTCCCTTCTTCCGAGCAGTGTATAATTCTCTCACAATATAATACAAAATATTTTGGTGTTATTCAAAATAAATAGACCAATTTCAAATACGAATTTTTAAAATCACACTTTCTAGAAAGAAAGACGATGCAGAAATTTTACGAACGGAAAACATATAAAAAATCCACTGTTTCATTTTAATTATGTATTTATTTAAAATTACAGTGTTGTGCCTTTCTTACATCTGTAAAACCCAGATATTTATTGCGCGGAATATTGCAGTTTTACTGAAACAACACAACGACAATTATGTTCAACAGGTTTAAACTTTTCATGCACCGAAAGAGAAATATGCGCATATTTCTCCTCGCTGATGCCAAGTATATATTACTGAAACGTAGCTTACGTTAAAACTCAGTGTGTGTGTCACGTTACGGCCTAGTTCTCGAAACAGACGGAGTCATGAAAGCCTAAATGCATTTATCGAGATAGAATGGTAGTTCCATTAGGGTCTTCCCATTACGATTTTTAGTGACGCGGTGGGTACAAGAAATCCAAGTGCAGTGACATCTCACAAGTGACTAGCGAGTATAATAAGTCTAAAACAAGCTTCAGACACACAGTGTGAGATCCAAGTGCATAAAACATAGAACGAATATCGATTCAGTTTTAAACACGTATCGTTTTCGAATTAGCAATTTTCTATCAGCAACGTGTTCAATTAAAGACAACCGCTTTAACAAACGCAGACTCTAAACTAAGAAATCAACAAACGTTTTGTTGTCTGTTCGTTTCATACTTTCAGCAGATAGACTAACAACAATGTCAGGTTATACATTTGTTCGTGAAGTCATTATTGGAACGTAGTATTACGAAAAAGCACTGGCTTTCCAATATAGTACAAGTTGTTAATCTAACTGATTTTTCCCTATAATTATTCTACGAAAACGCTAATAATTCATTTCACAAATGATCTTAACTTTGATTGGCTCATAGAGGAATTTACCGACTGCCTCTGTTGGACATTTCCCAGAATTTATTTATTTCAGTCAGCTGTAAAATAGCTGTCATGCCCCATCATTATCGAAAGCAAACAAGAAATGGCTAACAGATGTTTTAACATTAAAAACGTTTCTCTTATACCCAATATTTCATCGAGAAACAAAACTAAGAGCGACAACTCGCACTAAAATTAATGCACCACAAAAGTGGACCTGAGAGTCGCTTCTTCAAGTCTATTTTATCCATAGATTGTTGTCTCACAAAAGTGAGACTTCAAAATTCGCCTATAGGCTCATTGTAATGTTCCCTCCACGGTAATCTTTAGTAAAAGGCGAAAGATTAATACGAATTGAAGGGAAACCTGAGCATTGAAGTTACTTTTCCCAAACGCCTCTACTTATACAAACAATTTCTAAACGTTTCGTGGGTGTTACACGAATTAGACATCGTCATGTAGATTTCACCTTCACACTTCTTAAAATGTGATCAAACTTTTAAGTTCTACCATTTTTATTACCTTGTTTTTGTTTTTAAATAAGAATGTCAATTGTATTGTAGAAAACGTACCAAACTTCTCGAAACGATAACAATGTGGACAAGTTCGCCCTTATCGTCCGAAAAGGGAGAGAACGATATATTTTAGAAAAGAGCATTAAAACCCGGTTACGTTATATTAGAGTGAGACTAACTGTCTTGTTAGACGCAAAATTTTATCTGATGTTCTAGGTGTTTCTGCTGCATTATAGCCTTTAAAGTTAAGAGTAAAAAGCTATATGTAATCGGGAGTAATCCATTTAACTCTGATCGAAAACTAGTTGTATAACTGAAGCGTAAATTTCTCAAATATCTGGGAATTTACTTTCTAATCTTATGATAACCAGGAACATCAATAACTAAACAACTGTATGAAACGTATTTATTTCTTCCCGTATGCTCCTGAAACGGCGTTAGTTAGAACAACGTCCAAGATTTTCAAAGTCTAATCACAGTTTAGGGGTTCGAGTTTGTCCGAAAATGCGCGATCCTTGTTGGACATCGCTTGGTGTGTACAACGTCTGCCGTTAACCTAAATCTTACAAAGAGAAATCTAGAAACAGAAGTATCTTCGAATGCTGTTTTCATAAGTCATTATCTTTAGTATTTGGCCGCTACCACTCTTGCTTGTGTTCCGTTATTCTTTGCTGTGCACGTGACACGAAAGTACTTGAACGTGTGCTCACGTTTTAACGATTCAAAGTCCACGTTAACTGTCTATTATCTTGTACATGTGTTGACGAAGTTTCTTAAATTAAAGAACAACGGTATTTTGAGTAATAAACGATTTTAACTAAATTAACTAGAAGAAATACGAAACAAATACTTATAAAAATGTCACTCTGAAAAGAAAATGCATTAAAATACCTCTCAAAGAAAACTACAATAGAATAATACAAGCCATCTTCTTGTCTAACCAATAAAGAAAGTAACCAGTTTCTTCTTAAACTGTTGGTTGAGCTATTATGTGTCATGATTTGCATACGAGCAACTTAGGACAGTGGAGAATTCGCATTTCTTATCTCTGTAGTCGCAGTATTTTATCGCAATGTCCCTCTTTTCTTCCAATGCAGTCATAACAGAGAGCAAAACCGAGACACTTTTTTTCCATACATTGTAGACGCAACTATGCGCCGATTTCTCAAGGCAATTTAACGCAAAGAAAATCCCATTTTTGCAGACAAGTGAAGTTTTTGCAAAGTGGAGCACTTTTTCAGGGAATTACAGTTCAAAGAAGAGCTCCCTTCTTCCGAGCAGTGTATAATTCTCTCACAATATAATACAAAATATTTTGGTGTTATTCAAAATAAATAGACCAATTTCAAATACGAATTTTTAAAATCACACTTTCTAGAAAGAAAGACGATGCAGAAATTTTACGAACGGAAAACATATAAAAAATCCACTGTTTCATTTTAATTATGTATTTATTTAAAATTACAGTGTTGTGCCTTTCTTACATCTGTAAAACCCAGATATTTATTGCGCGGAATATTGCAGTTTTACTGAAACAACACAACGACAATTATGTTCAACAGGTTTAAACTTTTCATGCACCGAAAGAGAAATATGCGCATATTTCTCCTCGCTGATGCCAAGTATATATTACTGAAACGTAGCTTACGTTAAAAACTCAGTGTGTGTGTGTCACGTTACGGCCTAGTTCTCGAAACAGACGGAGTCATGAAAGCCTAAATGCATTTATCGAGATAGAATGGTAGTTCCATTAGGGTCTTCCCATTACGATTTTTAGTGACGCGGTGGGTACAAGAAATCCAAGTGCAGTGACATCTCACAAGTGACTAGCGAGTATAATAAGTCTAAAACAAGCTTCAGACACACAGTGTGAGATCCAAGTGCATAAAACATAGAACGAATATCGATTCAGTTTTAAACACGTATCGTTTTCGAATTAGCAATTTTCTATCAGCAACGTGTTCAATTAAAGACAACCGCTTTAACAAACGCAGACTCTAAACTAAGAAATCAACAAACGTTTTGTTGTCTGTTCGTTTCATACTTTCAGCAGATAGACTAACAACAATGTCAGGTTATACATTTGTTCGTGAAGTCATTATTGGAACGTAGTATTACGAAAAAGCACTGGCTTTCCAATATAGTACAAGTTGTTAATCTAACTGATTTTTCCCTATAATTATTCTACGAAAACGCTAATAATTCATTTCACAAATGATCTTAACTTTGATTGGCTCATAGAGGAATTTACCGACTGCCTCTGTTGGACATTTCCCAGAATTTATTTATTTCAGTCAGCTGTAAAATAGCTGTCATGCCCCATCATTATCGAAAGCAAACAAGAAATGGCTAACAGATGTTTTAACATTAAAAACGTTTCTCTTATACCCAATATTTCATCGAGAAACAAAACTAAGAGCGACAACTCGCACTAAAATTAATGCACCACAAAAGTGGACCTGAGAGTCGCTTCTTCAAGTCTATTTTTATCCATAGATTGTTGTCTCACAAAAGTGAGACTTCAAAAATTCGCCTATAGGCTCATTGTAATGTTCCCCTCCACGGTAATCTTTAGTAAAAGGCGAAAGATTAATACGAATTGAAGGGAAACCTGAGCATTGAAGTTACTTTTCCCAAACGCCTCTACTTATACAAACAATTTCTAAACGTTTCGTGGGTGTTACACGAATTAGACATCGTCATGTAGATTTCACCTTCACTTCTTAAAATGTGATCAAACTTTTAAGTTCTACCATTTTTATTACATTGTTTTTGTTGTTTAAATAAGAATGTCAATTGTATTGTAGAAAACGTACCAAACTTCTCGAAACGATAACAATGTGGACAAGTTCGCCCTTATCGTCCGAAAAGGAGAGAACGATATATTTTAGAAAAGAGCATTAAAACTCCGGTTACGTTATATTAGAGTGAGACTAACTGTCTTGTTAGACGCAAAATTTTATCTGATGTTCTAGGTGTTTCTGCTGCATTATAGCCTTTAAAGTTAAGAGTAAAAAGCTATATGTAATCGGGAGTAATCCATTTAACTCTGATCGAAAACTAGTTGTATAACTGAAGCGTAAATTTCTCAAATATCTGGGAATTTACTTTCTAATCTTATGATAACCAGGAACATCAATAACTAAACAACTGTATGAAACGTATTTATTTCTTCCCGTATGTTCCTGAAACGGCGTTAGT